>NW_027167700.1:0-202281 GCF_040954835.1 Lepisosteus oculatus
TTCTGAGCTTTGCAGTTACATAGTATTCAGTGTCTGAAAAAAAGGCGTTTATTTCGGGCTGAAAAACACGTTTTGAAAAAAGTGCTGTAACTGCCCCATAACTTACATGGGGTTGACCAAACTTGCAGAAACATGTTTATTTCTGCTGAAAAACATGTGTTGACACTTTCTGCACACTGGGGTTAAGAGCTGAGTGTGTGGGCTCTTCTGAGCTTTGCAGTTACATAGGGATTCAGTTGTCTGAAAAAACGCGTTTATTTCGGGCTGAAAAACACGTTTTGAAAAAAGTGCTGTAACTGCCCCATAACTTACATGGGGTTGACCAAACTTGCAGAAACATGTTTATTTCTGCTGAAAAACATGTGTTGACACTCTCTGCACACTGGGGTTAAGAGCTGAGTGTGTGGGCTCTTCTGAGCTTTGCAGTTACATAGGGATTCAGTTGTCTGAAAAAACGCGTTTATTTCGGGCTGAAAAACACGTTTTGAAAAAAGTGCTGTAACTGCCCCATAACTTACATGGGGTTGACCAAACTTGCAGAAACATGTTTATTTCTGCTGAAAAACATGTGTTGACACTCTCTGCACACTGGGGTTAAGAGCTGAGTGTGTGGGCTCTTCTGAGCTTTGCAGTTACATAGGGATTCAGTTGTCTGAAAAAACGCGTTTATTTCGGGCTGAAAAACACGTTTTGAAAAAAGTGCTGTTACTGCCCCATAACTTACATGGGGTTGACCAAACTTGCAGAAACATGTTTATTTCTGCTGAAAAACATGTTTTGACACTTTCTGCACACTGGGGTTAAGAGCTGAGTGTGTGGGCTCTTCTGAGCCTTGCAGTTACATAGGGATTCAGTTGTCTGAAAAAACGTGTTTATTTCGGGCTGAAAAACACGTTTTGAAAAGTGTACTGTAACTGCCCCATAACTTACATGGGGTTGACCAAACTTGCAGAAACATGTTTATTTCTGCTGAAAAACATGTTTTAACACTTTCTGCACAGTGGGGTTAAGAGCTGAGTGTGTGGGCTCTTCTGAGCTTTGCAGTTACATAGGGATTCAGTTGTCTGAAAAAAGGCGTTTATTTCGGGCTGAAAAACACGTTTTGAAAAGTGTACTGTAACTGCCCCATAACTTACATGGGGTTGACCAAACTTGCAGAAACATGTTTATTTCTGCTGAAAAACATGTGTTGACACTTTCTGCACACTGGGGTTAAGAGCTGAGTGTGTGGGCTCTTCTGAGCTTTGCAGTTACATAGGGATTCAGTTGTCTGAAAAAACGCGTTTATTTCGGGCTGAAAAACACGTTTTGAAAAAAGTGCTGTAACTGCCCCATAACTTACATGGGGTTGACCAAACTTCCAGAAACATGTTTATTTCTGCTGAAAAACACGTTTTGAAACTTTCTGCACACTGGGGTTAAGAGCAGAGTGTGTGGGCTCTTCTAAGCCTTGCAGTTACATAGGGATTCAGTTGTCTGAAAAAACGTGTTTATTTCGGGCTGAAAAACACGTTTTGAAAAGTGTACTGTAACTGCCCCATAACTTACATGGGGTTGACCAAACTTGCAGAAACATGTTTATTTCTGCTGAAAAACATGTGTTGACACTTTCTGCACACTGGGGTTAAGAGCAGAGTGTGTGGGCTCTTCTGAGCTTTGCAGTTACATAGGGATTCAGTTGTCTGAAAAAAGGCGTTTATTTCGGGCTGAAAAACACGTTTTGAAAAAAGTGCTGTTACTGCCCCATAACTTACATGGGGTCGACCAAACTTGCAGAAACATGTTTATTTCTGCTGAAAAACACGTTTGACACTTTCTGCACACTGGGGTTAAGAGCAGAGTGTGTGGGCTCTTCTGAGCCTTGCAGTTACATAGGGATTCAGTTGTCTGAAAAAACGTGTTTATTTCGGGCTGAAAAACACGTTTTGAAAAGTGTACTGTAACTGCCCCATAACTTACATGGGGTTGACCAAACTTGCAGAAACATGTTTATTTCTGCTGAAAAACATGTTTTAACACTTTCTGCACAGTAGGGTTAAGAGCTGAGTGTGTGGGCTCTTCTGAGCTTTGCAGTTACATAGGGATTCAGATGTCTGAAAAAAGGCGTTTATTTCGGGCTGAAAAACACGTTTTGAAAAAAGTGCTGTTACTGCCCCATAACTTACATGGGGTTGACCAAACTTGCAGAAACATGTTTATTTCTGCTGAAAAACACGTTTTGACACTTTCTGCACACTGGGGTTAAGAGCAGAGTGTGTGGGCTCTTCTGAACCTTGCAGTTACATAGGGATTCAGTTGTCTGAAAAAACGTGTTTATTTCGGGCTGAAAAACACGTTTTGAAAAAAGTGCTGTTACTGCCCCATAACTTACATGGGGTTGACCAAACTTGCAGAAACATGTTTATTTCTGCTGAAAAACATGTTTTGACACTTTCTGCACACTGGGGTTAAGAGCTGAGTGTGTGGGCTCTTCTGAGCTTTGCAGTTACATAGTGATTCAGTTGTCTGAAAAAAGGCGTTTATTTCGGGCTGAAAAACACGTTTTGAAAAAAGTGCTGTAACTGCCCCATAACTTACATGGGGTTGACCAAACTTGCAGAAACATGTTTATTTCTGCTGAAAAACATGTGTTGACACTTTCTGCACACTGGGGTTAAGAGCTGAGTGTGTGGGCTCTTCTGAGCTTTGCAGTTACATAGGGATTCAGTTGTCTGAAAAAACGCGTTTATTTCGGGCTGAAAAACCACGTTTTGAAAAAAGTGCTGTAACTGCCCCATAACTTACATGGGGTTGACCAAACTTGCAGAAACATGTTTATTTCTGCTGAAAAACATGTGTTGACACTCTCTGCACACTGGGGTTAAGAGCTGAGTGTGTGGGCTCTTCTGAGCTTTGCAGTTACATAGGGATTCAGTTGTCTGAAAAAACGCGTTTATTTCGGGCTGAAAAACACGTTTTGAAAAAAGTGCTGTTACTGCCCCATAACTTACATGGGGTTGACCAAACTTGCAGAAACATGTTTATTTCTGCTGAAAAACATGTTTTGACACTTTCTGCACACTGGGGTTAAGAGCTGAGTGTGTGGGCTCTTCTGAGCCTTGCAGTTACATAGGGATTCAGTTGTCTGAAAAAACGTGTTTATTTCGGGCTGAAAAACACGTTTTGAAAAGTGTACTGTAACTGCCCCATAACTTACATGGGGTTGACCAAACTTGCAGAAACATGTTTATTTCTGCTGAAAAACATGTTTTAACACTTTCTGCACAGTGGGGTTAAGAGCTGAGTGTGTGGGCTCTTCTGAGCTTTGCAGTTACATAGGGATTCAGTTGTCTGAAAAAAGGCGTTTATTTCGGGCTGAAAAACACGTTTTGAAAAAGTGCTGTAACTGCCCCATAACTTACATGGGGTTGACCAAACTTGCAGAAACATGTTTATTTCTGCTGAAAAACACGTTTTGACACTTTCTGCACACTGGGGTTAAGAGCAGAGTGTGTGGGCTCTTCTGAACCTTGCAGTTACATAGGGATTCAGTTGTCTGAAAAACGTGTTTATTTCGGGCTGAAAAACACGTTTTGAAAAAAGTGCTGTTACTGCCCCATAACTTACATGGGGTTGACCAAACTTGCAGAAACATGTTTATTTCTGCTGAAAAACATGTTTTGACACTTTCTGCACACTGGGGTTAAGAGCTGAGTGTGTGGGCTCTTCTGAGCTTTGCAGTTACATAGTGATTCAGTTGTCTGAAAAAAGGCGTTTATTTCGGGCTGAAAAACACGTTTTGAAAAAAGTGCTGTAACTGCCCCATAACTTACATGGGGTTGACCAAACTTGCAGAAACATGTTTATTTCTGCTGAAAAACATGTGTTGACACTTTCTGCACACTGGGGTTAAGAGCTGAGTGTGTGGGCTCTTCTGAGCTTTGCAGTTACATAGGGATTCAGTTGTCTGAAAAAACGCGTTTTATTTCGGGCTGAAAAACACGTTTTGAAAAAAGTGCTGTAACTGCCCCATAACTTACATGGGGTTGACCAAACTTGCAGAAACATGTTTATTTCTGCTGAAAAACATGTGTTGACACTCTCTGCACACTGGGGTTAAGAGCTGAGTGTGTTGGCTCTTCTGAGCTTTGCAGTTACATAGGGATTCAGTTGTCTGAAAAAACGCGTTTATTTCGGGCTGAAAAACACGTTTTTGAAAAAGTGCTGTTACTGCCCCATAACTTACATGGGGTTGACCAAACTTCCAGAAACATGTTTATTTCTGCTGAAAAACACGTTTTGAAACTTTCTGCACACTGGGGTTAAGAGCAGAGTGTGTGGGCTCTTCTAAGCCTTGCAGTTACATAGGGATTCAGTTGTCTGAAAAAACGTGTTTATTTCGGGCTGAAAAACACGTTTTGAAAAGTGTACTGTAACTGCCCCATAACTTACATGGGGTTGACCAAACTTGCAGAAACATGTTTATTTCTGCTGAAAAACATGTTTTGACACTTTCTGCACACTGGGGTTAAGAGCTGAGTGTGTGGGCTCTTCTGAGCTTTGCAGTTACATAGGGATTCAGTTGTCTGAAAAAAGGCGTTTATTTCGGGCTGAAAAACACGTTTTGAAAAGTGTACTGTAACTGCCCCATAACTTACATGGGGTTGACCAAACTTGCAGAAACATGTTTATTTCTGCTGAAAAACACGTTTTGACACTTTCTGCACACTGGGGTTAAGAGCAGAGTGTGTGGGCTCTTCTGACCCTTGCAGTTACATAGGGATTCAGTTGTCTGAAAAAAGGCGTTTATTTCGGGCTGAAAAACACGTTTTGAAAAAAGTGCTGTTACTGCCCCATAACTTACATGGGGTTGACCAAACTTGCAGAAACATGTTTATTTCTGCTGAAAAACACGTTTTTACACTTTCTGCACACTGGGGTTAAGAGCAGAGTGTGTGGGCTCTTCTGAGCCTTGCAGTTACATAGGGATTCAGTTGTCTGAAAAAAGGCGTTTATTTCGGGCTGAAAAACACGTTTTGAAAAGTGTACTGTAACTGCCCCATAACTTACATGGGGTTGACCAAACTTGCAGAAACATGTTTATTTCTGCTGAAAAACATGTGTTGACACTTTCTGCACACTGGGGTTAAGAGCTGAGTGTGTGGGCTCTTCTGAGCTTTGCAGTTACATAGGGATTCAGTTGTCTGAAAAAACGCGTTTATTTCGGGCTGAAAAACACGTTTTGAAAAAAGTGCTGTAACTGCCCCATAACTTACATGGGGTTGACCAAACTTCCAGAAACATGTTTATTTCTGCTGAAAAACACGTTTTGAAACTTTCTGCACACTGGGGTTAAGAGCAGAGTGTGTGGGCTCTTCTAAGCCTTGCAGTTACATAGGGATTCAGTTGTCTGAAAAAACGTGTTTATTTCGGGCTGAAAAACACGTTTTGAAAAAGTGTACTGTAACTGCCCCATAACTTACATGGGGTTGACCAAACTTGCAGAAACATGTTTATTTCTGCTGAAAAACATGTTTTGACACTTTCTGCACACTGGGGTTAAGAGCTGAGTGTGTGGGCTCTTGTGAGCTTTGCAGTTACATAGGGATTCAGTTGTCTGAAAAAAGGCGTTTATTTCGGGCTGAAAAACACGTTTTGAAAAGTGTACTGTAACTGCCCCATAACTTACATGGGGTTGACCAAACTTGCAGAAACATGTTTATTTCTGCTGAAAAACACGTTTTGACACTTTCTGCACACTGGGATTAAGAGCAGAGTGTGTGGGCTCTTCTGACCCTTGCAGTTACATAGGGATTCAGTTGTCTGAAAAAAGGCGTTTATTTCGGGCTGAAAAACACGTTTTGAAAAAAAGTGCTGTTACTGCCCCATAACTTACATGGGGTTGACCAAACTTGCAGAAACATGTTTATTTCTGCTGAAAAACACGTTTTGACACTTTCTGCACACTGGGGTTAAGAGCAGAGTGTGTGGGCTCTTCTGAGCCTTGCAGTTACATAGGGATTCAGTTGTCTGAAAAAACGCGTTTATTTCGGGCTGAAAAACACGTTTTGAAAAAAGTGCTGTAACTGCCCCATAACTTACATGGGGTTGACCAAACTTGCAGAAACATGTTTATTTCTGCTGAAAAACATGTGTTGACACTTTCTGCACACTGGGGTTAAGAGCTGAGTGTGTGGGCTCTTCTGAGCTTTGCAGTTACATAGGGATTCAGTTGTCTGAAAAAACGCGTTTATTTCGGGCTGAAAAACACGTTTTGAAAAAAGTGCTGTAACTGCCCCATAACTTACATGGGGTTGACAACTTGCAGAAACATGTTTATTTCTGCTGAAAAACATGTGTTGACACTCTCTGCACACTGGGGTTAAGAGCTGAGTGTGTGGGCTCTTCTGAGCTTTGCAGTTACATAGGGATTCAGTTGTCTGAAAAAACGCGTTTATTTCGGGCTGAAAAACACGTTTTGAAAAAAGTGCTGTTACTGCCCCATAACTTACATGGGGTTGACTCAACTTGCAGAAAACATGTTTATTTCTGCTGAAAAACATGTTTTGACACTTTCTGCACACTGGGGTTAAGAGCTGAGTGTGTGGGCTCTTCTGAGCCTTGCAGTTACATAGGGATTCAGTTGTCTGAAAAAACGTGTTTATTTCGGGCTGAAAAACACGTTTTGAAAAGTGTACTGTAACTGCCCCATAACTTACATGGGGTTGACCAAACTTGCAGAAACATGTTTATTTCTGCTGAAAAACATGTTTTAACACTTTCTGCACAGTGGGGTTAAGAGCTGAGTGTGTGGGCTCTTCTGAGCTTTGCAGTTACATAGGGATTCAGTTGTCTGAAAAAAGGCGTTTATTTCGGGCTGAAAAACACGTTTTGAAAAAAGTGCTGTAACTGCCCCATAACTTACATGGGGTTGACCAAACTTGCAGAAACATGTTTATTTCTGCTGAAAAACACGTTTTGACACTTTCTGCACACTGGGGTTAAGAGCAGAGTGTGTGGGCTCTTCTGAACCTTGCAGTTACATAGGGATTCAGTTGTCTGAAAAAACGTGTTTATTTCGGGCTGAAAAACACGTTTTGAAAAAAGTGCTGTTACTGCCCCATAACTTACATGGGGTTGACCAAACTTGCAGAAACATGTTTATTTCTGCTGAAAAACATGTTTTGACACTTTCTGCACACTGGGGTTAAGAGCTGAGTGTGTGGGCTCTTCTGAGCTTTGCAGTTACATAGTGATTCAGTTGTCTGAAAAAAGGCGTTTATTTCGGGCTGAAAAACACGTTTTGAAAAAAGTGCTGTAACTGCCCCATAACTTACATGGGGTTGACCAAACTTGCAGAAACATGTTTATTTCTGCTGAAAAACATGTGTTGACACTTTCTGCACACTGGGGTTAAGAGCTGAGTGTGTGGGCTCTTCTGAGCTTTGCAGTTACATAGGGATTCAGTTGTCTGAAAAAACGCGTTTATTTCGGGCTGAAAAACACGTTTTGAAAAAAGTGCTGTAACTGCCCCATAACTTACATGGGGTTGACCAAACTTGCAGAAACATGTTTATTTCTGCTGAAAAACATGTGTTGACACTCTCTGCACACTGGGGTTAAGAGCTGAGTGTGTTGGCTCTTCTGAGCTTTGCAGTTACATAGGGATTCAGTTGTCTGAAAAAACGCGTTTATTTCGGGCTGAAAAACACGTTTGAAAAAAGTGCTGTTACTGCCCCATAACTTACATGGGGTTGACCAAACTTCCAGAAACATGTTTATTTCTGCTGAAAAACACGTTTTGAAACTTTCTGCACACTGGGGTTAAGAGCAGAGTGTGTGGGCTCTTCTAAGCCTTGCAGTTACATAGGGATTCAGTTGGTCTGAAAAAACGTGTTTATTTCGGGCTGAAAAACACGTTTTGAAAAGTGTACTGTAACTGCCCCATAACTTACATGGGGTTGACCAAACTTGCAGAAACATGTTTATTTCTGCTGAAAAACATGTTTTGACACTTTCTGCACACTGGGGTTAAGAGCTGAGTGTGTGGGCTCTTCTGAGCTTTGCAGTTACATAGGGATTCAGTTGTCTGAAAAAAGGCGTTTATTTCGGGCTGAAAAACACGTTTTGAAAAGTGTACTGTAACTGCCCCATAACTTACATGGGGTTGACCAAACTTGCAGAAACATGTTTATTTCTGCTGAAAAACACGTTTTGACACTTTCTGCACACTGGGGTTAAGAGCAGAGTGTGTGGGCTCTTCTGACCCTTGCAGTTACATAGGGATTCAGTTGTCTGAAAAAAGGCGTTTATTTCGGGCTGAAAAACACGTTTTGAAAAAAGTGCTGTTACTGCCCCATAACTTACATGGGGTTGACCAAACTTGCAGAAACATGTTTATTTCTGCTGAAAAACACGTTTTTACACTTTCTGCACACTGGGGTTAAGAGCAGAGTGTGTGGGCTCTTCTGAGCCTTGCAGTTACATAGGGATTCAGTTGTCTGAAAAAAGGCGTTTATTTCGGGCTGAAAAACACGTTTTGAAAAGTGTACTGTAACTGCCCCATAACTTACATGGGGTTGACCAAACTTGCAGAAACATGTTTATTTCTGCTGAAAAACATGTGTTGACACTTTCTGCACACTGGGGTTAAGAGCTGAGTGTGTGGGCTCTTCTGAGCTTTGCAGTTACATAGGGATTCAGTTGTCTGAAAAAACGCGTTTATTTCGGGCTGAAAAACACGTTTTGAAAAAAGTGCTGTAACTGCCCATAACTTACATGGGGTTGACCAAACTTCCAGAAACATGTTTATTTCTGCTGAAAAACACGTTTTGAAACTTTCTGCACACTGGGGTTAAGAGCAGAGTGTGTGGGCTCTTCTAAGCCTTGCAGTTACATAGGGATTCAGTTGTCTGAAAAAACGTGTTTATTTCGGGCTGAAAAACACGTTTTGAAAAGTGTACTGTAACTGCCCCATAACTTACATGGGGTTGACCAAACTTGCAGAAACATGTTTATTTCTGCTGAAAAACATGTTTTGACACTTTCTGCACACTGGGGTTAAGAGCTGAGTGTGTGGGCTCTTCTGAGCTTTGCAGTTACATAGGGATTCAGTTGTCTGAAAAAAGGCGTTTATTTCGGGCTGAAAAACACGTTTTGAAAAGTGTACTGTAACTGCCCCATAACTTACATGGGGTTGACCAAACTTGCAGAAACATGTTTATTTCTGCTGAAAAACACGTTTTGACACTTTCTGCACACTGGGATTAAGAGCAGAGTGTGTGGGCTCTTCTGACCCTTGCAGTTACATAGGGATTCAGTTGTCTGAAAAAAGGCGTTTATTTCGGGCTGAAAAACACGTTTTGAAAAAGTGCTGTTACTGCCCCATAACTTACATGGGGTTGACCAAACTTGCAGAAACATGTTTATTTCTGCTGAAAAACACGTTTTGACACTTTCTGCACACTGGGGTTAAGAGCAGAGTGTGTGGGCTCTTCTGAGCCTTGCAGTTACATAGGGATTCAGTTGTCTGAAAAAACGCGTTTATTTCGGGCTGAAAAACACGTTTTGAAAAAAGTGCTGTTACTGCCCCATAACTTACATGGGGTTGACCCAAACTTGCAGAAACATGTTTATTCTGCTGAAAAACATGTTTTGACACTTTCTGCACACTGGGGTTAAGAGCTGAGTGTGTGGGCTCTTCTGAGCTTTGCAGTTACATAGTGATTCAGTTGTCTGAAAAAAGGCGTTTATTTCGGGCTGAAAAACACGTTTTGAAAAAGTGCTGTAACTGCCCCATAACTTACATGGGGTTGACCAAACTTGCAGAAACATGTTTATTTCTGCTGAAAAACATGTGTTGACACTTTCTGCACACTGGGGTTAAGAGCTGAGTGTGTGGGCTCTTCTGAGCTTTGCAGTTACATAGGGATTCAGTTGTCTGAAAAAACGCGTTTATTTCGGGCTGAAAAACACGTTTTGAAAAGTGTACTGTAACTGCCCCATAACTTACATGGGGTTGACCAAACTTGCAGAAACATGTTTATTTCTGCTGAAAAACATGTGTTGACACTTTCTGCACACTGGGGTTAAGAGCTGAGTGTGTGGGCTCTTCTGAGCTTTGCAGTTACATAGGGATTCAGTTGTCTGAAAAAACGCGTCTGAAAAAAACGCGTTTATTTCGGGCTGAAAGAAACACGTTTTGAAAAAAGTGCTGTAACTGCCCCATAACTTACATGGGGTTGACCCAAGACTTCAGAAACATGTTTATTTCTGCTGAAAAACACGTTTTGAAACTTTCTGCACACTGGGGTTAAGAGCAGAGTGTGTGGGCTCTTCTAAGCCTTGCAGTTACATAGGATTCAGTTGTCTGAAAAAAACGTGTTTTATTTCGGGCTGAAAAACACGTTTTGAAAAGTGTACTGTAACTGCCCCATAACTTACATGGGGTTGACCAAACTGCAGAAACATGTTTATTTCTGCTGAAAAACATGTTTTGACACTTTCTGCACACTGGGGTTAAGAGCTGAGTGTGTGGGCTCTTCTGAGCTTTGCAGTTACCATAGGGATTCAGTTGTCTGAAAAAAGGCGTTTATTTCGGGCTGAAAAACACGTTTTGAAAAGTGTACTGTAACTGCCCCATAACTTACATGGGGTTGACCAAACTTGCAGAAACATGTTTATTTCTGCTGAAAAACACGTTTTGACACTTTCTGCACACTGGGGTTAAGAGCAGAGTGTCGTGGGCTCTTCTGACCCTGCAGTTACATAGGGATTCAGTTGTCTGAAAAAAGGCGTTTATTTCGGGCTGAAAAACACGTTTTGAAAAAAGTGCTGTTACTGCCCCATACTTACATGGGGTTGACCAAACTTGCAGAAACATGTTTATTTCTGCTGAAAAACACGTTTTGCACTTTCTGCACACTGGGGTTAAGAGCAGAGTGTGTGGGCTCTTCTGAGCCTGCAGTTACATAGGGATTCAGTTGTCTGAAAAAAGGCGTTTATTTCGGGCTGAAAAACACGTTTGAAAAGTGTACTGTAACTGCCCCATAACTTACATGGGGTTGACCAAACTTGCAGAAACATGTTTATTTCTGCTGAAAAACATGTGTTGACACTTTCTGCACACTGGGGTTAGAGCTGAGTGTGTGGGCTCTTCTGAGCTTTGCAGTTACATAGGGATTCAGTTGTCTGAAAAAACGCGTTTATTTCGGGCTGAAAAACACGTTTTGAAAAAAGTGCTGTAACTGCCCCATAACTTACATGGGGTTGACCAAACTTCCAGAAACATGTTTATTTCTGCTGAAAAACACGTTTTGAAACTTCTGCACACTGGGGTTAAGAGCAGAGTGTGTGGGCTCTTCTAAGCCTTGCAGTTACATAGGGATTCAGTTGTCTGAAAAAAAGTGTTTATTTCGGGCTGAAAAACACGTTTTGAAAAGTGTACTGTAACTGCCCATAACTTACATGGGGTTGACCAAACTTGCAGAAACATGTTTATTTCTGCTGAAAAACATGTTTTGACACTTCTGCACACTGGGGTTAAGAGCTGAGTGTGTGGGCTCTTCTGAGCATTGCAGTTACATAGGGATTCAGTTGTCTGAAAAAAAGGCGTTTATTTCGGGCTGAAAAACACGTTTTGAAAAGTGTACTGTAACTGCCCCATAACTTACATGGGGTTGACCAAACTTGCAGAAACATGTTTATTTCTGCTGAAAAACACGTTTTGACACTTTCTGCACACGGGGATTAAGAGCAGAGTGTGTGGGCTCTTCTGACCCTTGCAGTTACATAGGGATTCAGTTGTCTGAAAAAAGGCGTTTATTTCGGGCTGAAAAACACGTTTTGAAAAAAGTGCTGTTATGCCCCATAAATTACATGGGGTTGACCAAACTTGCAGAAACATGTTTATTCTGCTGAAAAACACGTTTTGACACTTTCTGCACACTGGGGTTAAGAGCAGAGTGTGTGGCTCTTCTGAGCCTTGCAGTTACATAGGGATTCAGTTGTCTGAAAAAACGCGTTTATTTCTGGCTGAAAAACACGTTTTGAAAAAAGTGCTGTTACTGCCCCATAACTTACTGGGGGTTGACCAAACTTGCAGAAACATGTTTATTTCTGCTGAAAAACATGTTTTGACACTTTCTGCACACTGGGGTTAAGAGCTGAGTGTGTGGGCTCTTCTGAGCTTTGCAGTTACATAGTGATTCAGTTGTCTGAAAAAGGCGTTTATTTCGGGCTGAAAAACACGTTTTGAAAAAAGTGCTGTAACTGCCCATAACTTACATGGGGTTGACCAAACTTGCAGAAACATGTTTATTTCTGCTGAAAAACATGGTGTTGACACTTTTCTGCACACTGGGGTTAAGAGCTGAGTGTGTGGGCTCTTCTGAGCTTTGCAGTTACATGGGATTCAGTTGTCTGAAAAAACGCGTTTATTTCGGGCTGAAAACAAGTTTTGAAAAAGTGCTGTAACTGCCCCCATAACTTACATGGGGTTGACCAACTTGCAGAAACATGTGTAATTTCTGCTGAAAAACATGTGTTGACACTTTCTGCACACTGGGTTAAGAGCAGAGTGTGTGGGCTCTCATAAGCCTTGCAGTTACATAGGGATTCCAGTTGTCTGAAAAACGTGTTTATTTCGGCTGAAAAACACGTTTTGAAAAGTGTACTGTAACTGCCCCATAACTTACACTGGGGTTGACCAACTTGAGAAACATGTTTATTTCTGCTGAAAAACATGTGTTGCACACTTTCTGCACACTGGGGTTAAGAGCTGAGTGTGTGGGCTCTTCTGAGCTTTGCAGTTACATAGGGATTCAGTTGTCTGAAAAAAAGGCGTTTATTTCGGGCTGAAAAACACGTTTTGAAAAAGTGCTGTTACTGCCCCATAACTTACATGGGGTTGACCAAACTTGCAGAAACTGGTTATTTCTGCTGAAAAACATGTGTTGACACTTTCTGCACACTGGGGTTAAGAGCTGAGTGTGTGGGCTCTTCTGAGCTTTGCAGTTACATAGGGATTCAGTTGTCTGAAAAAACGCGTTTATTTCGGGCTGAAAAACACGGTTTGAAAAAGTGCTGTAACTGCCCATAACTTACATGGGGTTGACCAAACTTCCAGAACATGTTTATTTCTGCTGAAAAACACGTTTGAAACTTTCTGCACACTGGGGTTAAGAGCAGAGTGTGTGGGCTCTTCTAAGCCTTGCAGTTACATAGGGATTCAGTTGTCTGAAAAAACGTGTTTATTTCGGGCTGAAAAACACGTTTTGAAAAGTGTACTGTAACTGCCCCATAACTTACATGGGGTTGACCAAACTTGCAGAAACATGTTTATTTCTGCTGAAAAACACGTTTTGACACTTTCTGCTCACTGGGGTTAAGAGCAGAGTGTGTGGGCTCTTCTGAGCTTTGCAGTTACATAGGGATTCAGTTGTCTGAAAAAAGGCGTTTATTTCGGGGCTGAAAACACGTTTTGAAAAAAGTGCTGTTACTGCCCCATAACTTACATGGGGTCGACCAAACTTGCAGAAACATGTTTATTTCTGCTGAAAAACACGTTTTGACACTTTCTGCACACTGGGTTAAGAGCAGAGTGTGTGGGCTCTTCTGAGCCTTGCAGTTACATAGGGATTCAGTTGTCTGAAAAAACGTGTTTATTTCGGGCTGAAAAACACGTTTTGAAAAGTGTACTGTAACTGCCCCATAACTTACATGGGTTGACCAAACTTGCAGAAACATGTTTATTTCTGCTGAAAAACATGTTTAACACTTTCTGCACAGTAGGGTTAAGAGCTGAGTGTGTGGGCTCTTCTGAGCTTTGCAGTTACATAGGGATTCAGATGTCTGAAAAAAGGCGTTTATTTCGGGCTGAAAAACACGTTTTGAAAAAGTGCTGTTACTGCCCCATAACTTACATGGGGTTGACCAAACTTGCAGAAACATGTTTATTTCTGCTGAAAAAACACGTTTTGACACTTTCTGCACACTGGGGTTAAGAGCAGAGTGTGTGGGCTCTTCTGAACCTTGCAGTTACATAGGGATTCAGTTGTCTGAAAAAACGTGTTTATTCGGGCTGAAAACACGTTTTGAAAAAAGTGCTGTTACTGCCCCATAACTTACATGGGGTTGACCAAACTCTGCAGAACATGTTTATTTCTGCTGAAAAACATGTTTTGACACTTCTGCACACTGGGGTTAAGAGCTGAGTGTGTGGGCTCTTCTGAGCTTTGCAGTTACATAGTGATTCAGTTGTCTGAAAAAGGCGTTATTTGGGCTGAAAAACACGTTTTGAAAAAAGTGCTGTAACTGCCCCATAACTTACATGGGGTTGACCAAACTTGCAGAAACATGTTTATTTCTGCTGAAAAACACGTTTTGAAACTTTCTGCACACTGGGGTTAAGAGCAGAGTGTGTGGGCTCTTCTAAGCCTTGCAGTTACATAGGGATTCAGTTGTCTGAAAAAACGTGTTTATTTCGGGCTGAAAAACACGTTTTGAAAAGTGTACTGTAACTGCCCCATAACTTACATGGGGTTGACCAAACTTGCAGAAACATGTTTATTTCTGCTGAAAAACATGTTTTGACACTTTCTGCACACTGGGGTTAAGAGCTGAGTGTGTGGGCTCTTCTGAGCTTTGCAGTTACATAGGGATTCAGTTGTCTGAAAAAAGGCGTTTATTTCGGGCTGAAAAACACGTTTTGAAAAGTGTACTGTAACTGCCCCATAACTTACATGGGGTTGACCAAACTTGCAGAAACATGTTTATTTCTGCTGAAAAACACGTTTTGACATTTTCTGCACACTGGGGTTAAGAGCAGAGTGTGTGGGCTCTTCTGACCCTTGCAGTTACATAGGGATTCAGTTGTCTGAAAAAAGGCGTTTATTTCGGGCTGAAAAACACGTTTTGAAAAAAGTGCTGTTACTGCCCCATAACTTACATGGGGTTGACCAAACTTGCAGAAACATGTTTATTTCTGCTGAAAAACACGTTTTGACACTTTCTGCACACTGGGGTTAAGAGCAGAGTGTGTGGGCTCTTCTGAGCCTTGCAGTTACATAGGGATTCAGTTGTCTGAAAAAAGGCGTTTATTTCGGGCTGAAAAACACGTTTTGAAAAGTGTACTGTAACTGCCCCATAACTTACATGGGGTTGACCAAACTTGCAGAAACATGTTTATTTCTGCTGAAAAACATGTGTTGACACTTTCTGCACACTGGGGTTAAGAGCTGAGTGTGTGGGCTCTTCTGAGCTTTGCAGTTACATAGGGATTCAGTTGTCTGAAAAAACGCGTTTATTTCGGGCTGAAAAACACGTTTTGAAAAAAGTGCTGTAACTGCCCCATAACTTACATGGGGTTGACCAAACTTCCAGAAACATGTTTATTTCTGCTGAAAAACACGTTTTGAAACTTTCTGCACACTGGGGTTAAGAGCAGAGTGTGTGGGCTCTTCTAAGCCTTGCAGTTACATAGGGATTCAGTTGTCTGAAAAAACGTGTTTATTTCGGGCTGAAAAACACGTTTTGAAAAGTGTACTGTAACTGCCCCATAACTTACATGGGGTTGACCAAACTTGCAGAAACATGTTTATTTCTGCTGAAAAACATGTTTTGACACTTTCTGCACACTGGGGTTAAGAGCTGAGTGTGTGGGCTCTTCTGAGCATTGCAGTTACATAGGGATTCAGTTGTCTGAAAAAAGGCGTTTATTTCGGGCTGAAAAACACGTTTTGAAAAGTGTACTGTAACTGCCCCATAACTTACATGGGGTTGACCAAACTTGCAGAAACATGTTTATTTCTGCTGAAAAACACGTTTTGACACTTTCTGCACACTGGGATTAAGAGCAGAGTGTGTGGGCTCTTCTGACCCTTGCAGTTACATAGGGATTCAGTTGTCTGAAAAAAGGCGTTTATTTCGGGCTGAAAAACACGTTTTGAAAAAAGTGCTGTTACTGCCCCATAACTTACATGGGGTTGACCAAACTTGCAGAAACATGTTTATTTCTGCTGAAAAACACGTTTTGACACTTTCTGCACACTGGGGTTAAGAGCAGAGTGTGTGGGCTCTTCTGAGCCTTGCAGTTACATAGGGATTCAGTTGTCTGAAAAAACGCGTTTATTTCGGGCTGAAAAACACGTTTTGAAAAAAGTGCTGTTACTGCCCCATAACTTACATGGGGTTGACCAAACTTGCAGAAACATGTTTATTTCTGCTGAAAAACATGTTTTGACACTTTCTGCACACTGGGGTTAAGAGCTGAGTGTGTGGGCTCTTCTGAGCTTTGCAGTTACATAGTGATTCAGTTGTCTGAAAAAAGGCGTTTATTTCGGGCTGAAAAACACGTTTTGAAAAAAGTGCTGTAACTGCCCCATAACTTACATGGGGTTGACCAAACTTGCAGAAACATGTTTATTTCTGCTGAAAAACATGTGTTGACACTTTCTGCACACTGGGGTTAAGAGCTGAGTGTGTGGGCTCTTCTGAGCTTTGCAGTTACATAGGGATTCAGTTGTCTGAAAAAACGCGTTTATTTCGGGCTGAAAAACACGTTTTGAAAAAAGTGCTGTAACTGCCCCATAACTTACATGGGGTTGACCAAACTTGCAGAAACATGTTTATTTCTGCTGAAAAACATGTGTTGACACTTTCTGCACACTGGGGTTAAGAGCAGAGTGTGTGGGCTCTTCTAAGCCTTGCAGTTACATAGGGATTCAGTTGTCTGAAAAAACGTGTTTATTTCGGGCTGAAAAACACGTTTTGAAAAGTGTACTGTAACTGCCCCATAACTTACATGGGGTTGACCAAACTTGCAGAAACATGTTTATTTCTGCTGAAAAACATGTGTTGACACTTTCTGCACACTGGGGTTAAGAGCTGAGTGTGTGGGCTCTTCTGAGCTTTGCAGTTACATAGGGATTCAGTTGTCTGAAAAAACGCGTTTATTTCGGGCTGAAAAACACGTTTTGAAAAAAGTGCTGTAACTGCCCCATAACTTACATGGGGTTGACCAAACTTCCAGAAACATGTTTATTTCTGCTGAAAAACACGTTTTGAAACTTTCTGCACACTGGGGTTAAGAGCAGAGTGTGTGGGCTCTTCTAAGCCTTGCAGTTACATAGGGATTCAGTTGTCTGAAAAAACGTGTTTATTTCGGGCTGAAAAACACGTTTTGAAAAGTGTACTGTAACTGCCCCATAACTTACATGGGGTTGACCAAACTTGCAGAAACATGTTTATTTCTGCTGAAAAACATGTGTTGACACTTTCTGCACACTGGGGTTAAGAGCAGAGTGTGTGGGCTCTTCTGAGCTTTGCAGTTACATAGGGATTCAGTTGTCTGAAAAAAGGCGTTTATTTCGGGCTGAAAAACACGTTTTGAAAAAAGTGCTGTTACTGCCCCATAACTTACATGGGGTCGACCAAACTTGCAGAAACATGTTTATTTCTGCTGAAAAACACGTTTTGACACTTTCTGCACACTGGGGTTAAGAGCAGAGTGTGTGGGCTCTTCTGAGCCTTGCAGTTACATAGGGATTCAGTTGTCTGAAAAAACGTGTTTATTTCGGGCTGAAAAACACGTTTTGAAAAGTGTACTGTAACTGCCCCATAACTTACATGGGGTTGACCAAACTTGCAGAAACATGTTTATTTCTGCTGAAAAACATGTTTTAACACTTTCTGCACAGTAGGGTTAAGAGCTGAGTGTGTGGGCTCTTCTGAGCTTTGCAGTTACATAGGGATTCAGATGTCTGAAAAAAGGCGTTTATTTCGGGCTGAAAAACACGTTTTGAAAAAAGTGCTGTTACTGCCCCATAACTTACATGGGGTTGACCAAACTTGCAGAAACATGTTTATTTCTGCTGAAAAACACGTTTTGACACTTTCTGCACACTGGGGTTAAGAGCAGAGTGTGTGGGCTCTTCTGAACCTTGCAGTTACATAGGGATTCAGTTGTCTGAAAAAACGTGTTTATTTCGGGCTGAAAAACACGTTTTGAAAAAAGTGCTGTTACTGCCCCATAACTTACATGGGGTTGACCAAACTTGCAGAAACATGTTTATTTCTGCTGAAAAACATGTTTTGACACTTTCTGCACACTGGGGTTAAGAGCTGAGTGTGTGGGCTCTTCTGAGCTTTGCAGTTACATAGTGATTCAGTTGTCTGAAAAAAGGCGTTTATTTCGGGCTGAAAAACACGTTTTGAAAAAAGTGCTGTAACTGCCCCATAACTTACATGGGGTTGACCAAACTTGCAGAAACATGTTTATTTCTGCTGAAAAACATGTGTTGACACTTTCTGCACACTGGGGTTAAGAGCTGAGTGTGTGGGCTCTTCTGAGCTTTGCAGTTACATAGGGATTCAGTTGTCTGAAAAAACGCGTTTATTTCGGGCTGAAAAACACGTTTTGAAAAAAGTGCTGTAACTGCCCCATAACTTACATGGGGTTGACCAAACTTGCAGAAACATGTTTATTTCTGCTGAAAAACATGTGTTGACACTCTCTGCACACTGGGGTTAAGAGCTGAGTGTGTGGGCTCTTCTGAGCTTTGCAGTTACATAGGGATTCAGTTGTCTGAAAAAACGCGTTTATTTCGGGCTGAAAAACACGTTTTGAAAAAAGTGCTGTTACTGCCCCATAACTTACATGGGGTTGACCAAACTTGCAGAAACATGTTTATTTCTGCTGAAAAACATGTTTTGACACTTTCTGCACACTGGGGTTAAGAGCTGAGTGTGTGGGCTCTTCTGAGCCTTGCAGTTACATAGGGATTCAGTTGTCTGAAAAAACGTGTTTATTTCGGGCTGAAAAACACGTTTTGAAAAGTGTACTGTAACTGCCCCATAACTTACATGGGGTTGACCAAACTTGCAGAAACATGTTTATTTCTGCTGAAAAACATGTTTTAACACTTTCTGCACAGTGGGGTTAAGAGCTGAGTGTGTGGGCTCTTCTGAGCTTTGCAGTTACATAGGGATTCAGTTGTCTGAAAAAAGGCGTTTATTTCGGGCTGAAAAACACGTTTTGAAAAAAGTGCTGTAACTGCCCCATAACTTACATGGGGTTGACCAAACTTGCAGAAACATGTTTATTTCTGCTGAAAAACACGTTTTGACACTTTCTGCACACTGGGGTTAAGAGCAGAGTGTGTGGGCTCTTCTGAACCTTGCAGTTACATAGGGATTCAGTTGTCTGAAAAAAGGCGTTTATTTCGGGCTGAAAAACACGTTTTGAAAAAAGTGCTGTTACTGCCCCATAACTTACATGGGGTTGACCAAACTTGCAGAAACATGTTTATTTCTGCTGAAAAACACGTTTTGACACTTTCTGCACACTGGGGTTAAGAGCAGAGTGTGTGGGCTCTTCTGAGCCTTGCAGTTACATAGGGATTCAGTTGTCTGAAAAAACGCGTTTATTTCGGGCTGAAAAACACGTTTTGAAAAAGTGCTGTTACTGCCCCATAACTTACATGGGGTTGACCAAACTTGCAGAAACATGTTTATTTCTGCTGAAAAACATGTTTTGACACTTTCTGCACACTGGGGTTAAGAGCTGAGTGTGTGGGCTCTTCTGAGCTTTGCAGTTACATAGTGATTCAGTTGTCTGAAAAAAGGCGTTTATTTCGGGCTGAAAAACACGTTTTGAAAAAAGTGCTGTAACTGCCCCATAACTTACATGGGGTTGACCAAACTTGCAGAAACATGTTTATTTCTGCTGAAAAACATGTGTTGACACTTTCTGCACACTGGGGTTAAGAGCTGAGTGTGTGGGCTCTTCTGAGCTTTGCAGTTACATAGGGATTCAGTTGTCTGAAAAAACGCGTTTATTTCGGGCTGAAAAACACGTTTTGAAAAAAGTGCTGTAACTGCCCCATAACTTACATGGGGTTGACCAAACTTGCAGAAACATGTTTATTTCTGCTGAAAAACATGTGTTGACACTCTCTGCACACTGGGGTTAAGAGCTGAGTGTGTGGGCTCTTCTGAGCTTTGCAGTTACATAGGGATTCAGTTGTCTGAAAAAACGCGTTTATTTCGGGCTGAAAAACACGTTTTGAAAAAAGTGCTGTTACTGCCCCATAACTTACATGGGGTTGACCAAACTTGCAGAAACATGTTTATTTCTGCTGAAAAACATGTTTTGACACTTTCTGCACACTGGGGTTAAGAGCTGAGTGTGTGGGCTCTTCTGAGCCTTGCAGTTACATAGGGATTCAGTTGTCTGAAAAAACGTGTTTATTTCGGGCTGAAAAACACGTTTTGAAAAGTGTACTGTAACTGCCCCATAACTTACATGGGGTTGACCAAACTTGCAGAAACATGTTTATTTCTGCTGAAAAACATGTTTTAACACTTTCTGCACAGTGGGGTTAAGAGCTGAGTGTGTGGGCTCTTCTGAGCTTTGCAGTTACATAGGGATTCAGTTGTCTGAAAAAAGGCGTTTATTTCGGGCTGAAAAACACGTTTTGAAAAGTGTACTGTAACTGCCCCATAACTTACATGGGGTTGACCAAACTTGCAGAAACATGTTTATTTCTGCTGAAAAACATGTGTTGACACTTTCTGCACACTGGGGTTAAGAGCTGAGTGTGTGGGCTCTTCTGAGCTTTGCAGTTACATAGGGATTCAGTTGTCTGAAAAAACGCGTTTATTTCGGGCTGAAAAACACGTTTTGAAAAAAGTGCTGTAACTGCCCCATAACTTACATGGGGTTGACCAAACTTCCAGAAACATGTTTATTTCTGCTGAAAAACACGTTTTGAAACTTTCTGCACACTGGGGTTAAGAGCAGAGTGTGTGGGCTCTTCTAAGCCTTGCAGTTACATAGGGATTCAGTTGTCTGAAAAAACGTGTTTATTTCGGGCTGAAAAACACGTTTTGAAAAGTGTACTGTAACTGCCCCATAACTTACATGGGGTTGACCAAACTTGCAGAAACATGTTTATTTCTGCTGAAAAACATGTGTTGACACTTTCTGCACACTGGGGTTAAGAGCAGAGTGTGTGGGCTCTTCTGAGCTTTGCAGTTACATAGGGATTCAGTTGTCTGAAAAAAGGCGTTTATTTCGGGCTGAAAAACACGTTTTGAAAAAAGTGCTGTTACTGCCCCATAACTTACATGGGGTCGACCAAACTTGCAGAAACATGTTTATTTCTGCTGAAAAACACGTTTTGACACTTTCTGCACACTGGGGTTAAGAGCAGAGTGTGTGGGCTCTTCTGAGCCTTGCAGTTACATAGGGATTCAGTTGTCTGAAAAAACGTGTTTATTTCGGGCTGAAAAACACGTTTTGAAAAGTGTACTGTAACTGCCCCATAACTTACATGGGGTTGACCAAACTTGCAGAAACATGTTTATTTCTGCTGAAAAACATGTTTTAACACTTTCTGCACAGTAGGGTTAAGAGCTGAGTGTGTGGGCTCTTCTGAGCTTTGCAGTTACATAGGGATTCAGATGTCTGAAAAAAGGCGTTTATTTCGGGCTGAAAAACACGTTTTGTAAAAAGTGCTGTTACTGCCCCATAACTTACATGGGGTTGACCAAACTTGCAGAAACATGTTTATTTCTGCTGAAAAACACGTTTTGACACTTTCTGCACACTGGGGTTAAGAGCAGAGTGTGTGGGCTCTTCTGAACCTTGCAGTTACATAGGGATTCAGTTGTCTGAAAAAAGGCGTTTATGTCCGGCTGAAAAACACGTTTTGAAAAGTGTACTGTAACTGCCCCATAACTTACATGGGGTTGACCAAACTTGCAGAAACATGTTTATTTCTGCTGAAAAACATGTGTTGACACTTTCTGCACACTGGGGTTAAGAGCTGAGTGTGTGGGCTCTTCTGAGCTTTGCAGTTACATAGGGATTCAGTTGTCTGAAAAAACGCGTTTATTTCGGGCTGAAAAACACGTTTTGAAAAAAGTGCTGTAACTGCCCCATAACTTACATGGGGTTGACCAAACTTCCAGAAACATGTTTATTTCTGCTGAAAAACACGTTTTGAAACTTTCTGCACACTGGGGTTAAGAGCAGAGTGTGTGGGCTCTTCTAAGCCTTGCAGTTACATAGGGATTCAGTTGTCTGAAAAAACGTGTTTATTTCGGGCTGAAAAACACGTTTTGAAAAGTGTACTGTAACTGCCCCATAACTTACATGGGGTTGACCAAACTTGCAGAAACATGTTTATTTCTGCTGAAAAACATGTGTTGACACTTTCTGCACACTGGGGTTAAGAGCAGAGTGTGTGGGCTCTTCTGAGCTTTGCAGTTACATAGGGATTCAGTTGTCTGAAAAAAGGCGTTTATTTCGGGCTGAAAAACACGTTTTGAAAAAAGTGCTGTTACTGCCCCATAACTTACATGGGGTCGACCAAACTTGCAGAAACATGTTTATTTCTGCTGAAAAACACGTTTTGACACTTTCTGCACACTGGGGTTAAGAGCAGAGTGTGTGGGCTCTTCTGAGCCTTGCAGTTACATAGGGATTCAGTTGTCTGAAAAAACGTGTTTATTTCGGGCTGATAAACACGTTTTGAAAAGTGTACTGTAACTGCCCCATAACTTACATGGGGTTGACCAAACTTGCAGAAACATGTTTATTTCTGCTGAAAAACATGTTTTAACACTTTCTGCACAGTAGGGTTAAGAGCTGAGTGTGTGGGCTCTTCTGAGCTTTGCAGTTACATAGGGATTCAGATGTCTGAAAAAAGGCGTTTATTTCGGGCTGAAAAACACGTTTTGAAAAAAGTGCTGTTACTGCCCCATAACTTACATGGGGTTGACCAAACTTGCAGAAACATGTTTATTTCTGCTGAAAAACACGTTTTGACACTTTCTGCACACTGGGGTTAAGAGCAGAGTGTGTGGGCTCTTCTGAACCTTGCAGTTACATAGGGATTCAGTTGTCTGAAAAAACGTGTTTATTTCGGGCTGAAAAACACGTTTTGAAAAAAGTGCTGTTACTGCCCCATAACTTACATGGGGTTGACCAAACTTGCAGAAACATGTTTATTTCTGCTGAAAAACATGTTTTGACACTTTCTGCACACTGGGGTTAAGAGCTGAGTGTGTGGGCTCTTCTGAGCTTTGCAGTTACATAGTGATTCAGTTGTCTGAAAAAAGGCGTTTATTTCGGGCTGAAAAACACGTTTTGAAAAAAGTGCTGTAACTGCCCCATAACTTACATGGGGTTGACCAAACTTGCAGAAACATGTTTATTTCTGCTGAAAAACACGTTTTGACACTTTCTGCACACTGGGGTTAAGAGCAGAGTGTGTGGGCTCTTCTGACCCTTGCAGTTACATAGGGATTCAGTTGTCTGAAAAAAGGCGTTTATTTCGGGCTGAAAAACACGTTTTGAAAAAAGTGCTGTTACTGCCCCATAACTTACATGGGGTTGACCAAACTTGCAGAAACATGTTTATTTCTGCTGAAAAACACGTTTTGACACTTTCTGCACACTGGGGTTAAGAGCAGAGTGTGTGGGCTCTTCTGAGCCTTGCAGTTACATAGGGATTCAGTTGTCTGAAAAAAGGCGTTTATTTCGGGCTGAAAAACACGTTTTGAAAAAAGTGCTGTTACTGCCCCATAACTTACATGGGGTTGACCAAACTTGCAGAAACATGTTTATTTCTGCTGAAAAACACGTTTTGACACTTTCTGCACACTGGGGTTAAGAGCAGAGTGTGTGGGCTCTTCTGAGCCTTGCAGTTACATAGGGATTCAGTTGTCTGAAAAAAGGCGTTTATTTCGGGCTGAAAAACACGTTTTGAAAAGTGTACTGTAACTGCCCCATAACTTACATGGGGTTGACCAAACTTGCAGAAACATGTTTATTTCTGCTGAAAAACATGTGTTGACACTTTCTGCACACTGGGGTTAAGAGCTGAGTGTGTGGGCTCTTCTGAGCTTTGCAGTTACATAGGGATTCAGTTGTCTGAAAAAACGCGTTTATTTCGGGCTGAAAAACACGTTTTGAAAAAAGTGCTGTAACTGCCCCATAACTTACATGGGGTTGACCAAACTTCCAGAAACATGTTTATTTCTGCTGAAAAACACGTTTTGAAACTTTCTGCACACTGGGGTTAAGAGCAGAGTGTGTGGGCTCTTCTAAGCCTTGCAGTTACATAGGGATTCAGTTGTCTGAAAAAACGTGTTTATTTCGGGCTGAAAAACACGTTTTGAAAAGTGTACTGTAACTGCCCCATAACTTACATGGGGTTGACCAAACTTGCAGAAACATGTTTATTTCTGCTGAAAAACATGTTTTGACACTTTCTGCACACTGGGGTTAAGAGCTGAGTGTGTGGGCTCTTCTGAGCTTTGCAGTTACATAGGGATTCAGTTGTCTGAAAAAAGGCGTTTATTTCGGGCTGAAAAACACGTTTTGAAAAGTGTACTGTAACTGCCCCATAACTTACATGGGGTTGACCAAACTTGCAGAAACATGTTTATTTCTGCTGAAAAACACGTTTTGACACTTTCTGCACACTGGGATTAAGAGCAGAGTGTGTGGGCTCTTCTGACCCTTGCAGTTACATAGGGATTCAGTTGTCTGAAAAAAGGCGTTTATTTCGGGCTGAAAAACACGTTTTGAAAAAAGTGCTGTTACTGCCCCATAACTTACATGGGGTTGACCAAACTTGCAGAAACATGTTTATTTCTGCTGAAAAACACGTTTTGACACTTTCTGCACACTGGGGTTAAGAGCAGAGTGTGTGGGCTCTTCTGAGCCTTGCAGTTACATAGGGATTCAGTTGTCTGAAAAAACGCGTTTATTTCGGGCTGAAAAACACGTTTTGAAAAAAGTGCTGTTACTGCCCCATAACTTACATGGGGTTGACCAAACTTGCAGAAACATGTTTATTTCTGCTGAAAAACATGTTTTGACACTTTCTGCACACTGGGGTTAAGAGCTGAGTGTGTGGGCTCTTCTGAGCTTTGCAGTTACATAGTGATTCAGTTGTCTGAAAAAAGGCGTTTATTTCGGGCTGAAAAACACGTTTTGAAAAAAGTGCTGTAACTGCCCCATAACTTACATGGGGTTGACCAAACTTGCAGAAACATGTTTATTTCTGCTGAAAAACATGTGTTGACACTTTCTGCACACTGGGGTTAAGAGCTGAGTGTGTGGGCTCTTCTGAGCTTTGCAGTTACATAGGGATTCAGTTGTCTGAAAAAACGCGTTTATTTCGGGCTGAAAAACACGTTTTGAAAAAAGTGCTGTAACTGCCCCATAACTTACATGGGGTTGACCAAACTTGCAGAAACATGTTTATTTCTGCTGAAAAACATGTGTTGACACTTTCTGCACACTGGGGTTAAGAGCAGAGTGTGTGGGCTCTTCTAAGCCTTGCAGTTACATAGGGATTCAGTTGTCTGAAAAAACGTGTTTATTTCGGGCTGAAAAACACGTTTTGAAAAGTGTACTGTAACTGCCCCATAACTTACATGGGGTTGACCAAACTTGCAGAAACATGTTTATTTCTGCTGAAAAACATGTGTTGACACTTTCTGCACACTGGGGTTAAGAGCTGAGTGTGTGGGCTCTTCTGAGCTTTGCAGTTACATAGGGATTCAGTTGTCTGAAAAAAGGCGTTTATTTCGGGCTGAAAAACACGTTTTGAAAAAAGTGCTGTTACTGCCCCATAACTTACATGGGGTTGACCAAACTTGCAGAAACATGTTTATTTCTGCTGAAAAACATGTGTTGACACTTTCTGCACACTGGGGTTAAGAGCTGAGTGTGTGGGCTCTTCTGAGCTTTGCAGTTACATAGGGATTCAGTTGTCTGAAAAAACGCGTTTATTTCGGGCTGAAAAACACGTTTTGAAAAAAGTGCTGTAACTGCCCCATAACTTACATGGGGTTGACCAAACTTCCAGAAACATGTTTATTTCTGCTGAAAAACACGTTTTGAAACTTTCTGCACACTGGGGTTAAGAGCAGAGTGTGTGGGCTCTTCTAAGCCTTGCAGTTACATAGGGATTCAGTTGTCTGAAAAAACGTGTTTATTTCGGGCTGAAAAACACGTTTTGAAAAGTGTACTGTAACTGCCCCATAACTTACATGGGGTTGACCAAACTTGCAGAAACATGTTTATTTCTGCTGAAAAACATGTGTTGACACTTTCTGCACACTGGGGTTAAGAGCAGAGTGTGTGGGCTCTTCTGAGCTTTGCAGTTACATAGGGATTCAGTTGTCTGAAAAAAGGCGTTTATTTCGGGCTGAAAAACACGTTTTGAAAAAAGTGCTGTTACTGCCCCATAACTTACATGGGGTCGACCAAACTTGCAGAAACATGTTTATTTCTGCTGAAAAACACGTTTTGACACTTTCTGCACACTGGGGTTAAGAGCAGAGTGTGTGGGCTCTTCTGAGCCTTGCAGTTACATAGGGATTCAGTTGTCTGAAAAAACGTGTTTATTTCGGGCTGAAAAACACGTTTTGAAAAGTGTACTGTAACTGCCCCATAACTTACATGGGGTTGACCAAACTTGCAGAAACATGTTTATTTCTGCTGAAAAACATGTTTTAACACTTTCTGCACAGTAGGGTTAAGAGCTGAGTGTGTGGGCTCTTCTGAGCTTTGCAGTTACATAGGGATTCAGATGTCTGAAAAAAGGCGTTTATTTCGGGCTGAAAAACACGTTTTGAAAAAAGTGCTGTTACTGCCCCATAACTTACATGGGGTTGACCAAACTTGCAGAAACATGTTTATTTCTGCTGAAAAACACGTTTTGACACTTTCTGCACACTGGGGTTAAGAGCAGAGTGTGTGGGCTCTTCTGAACCTTGCAGTTACATAGGGATTCAGTTGTCTGAAAAAACGTGTTTATTTCGGGCTGAAAAACACGTTTTGAAAAAAGTGCTGTTACTGCCCCATAACTTACATGGGGTTGACCAAACTTGCAGAAACATGTTTATTTCTGCTGAAAAACATGTTTTGACACTTTCTGCACACTGGGGTTAAGAGCTGAGTGTGTGGGCTCTTCTGAGCTTTGCAGTTACATAGTGATTCAGTTGTCTGAAAAAAGGCGTTTATTTCGGGCTGAAAAACACGTTTTGAAAAAAGTGCTGTAACTGCCCCATAACTTACATGGGGTTGACCAAACTTGCAGAAACATGTTTATTTCTGCTGAAAAACATGTGTTGACACTTTCTGCACACTGGGGTTAAGAGCTGAGTGTGTGGGCTCTTCTGAGCTTTGCAGTTACATAGGGATTCAGTTGTCTGAAAAAACGCGTTTATTTCGGGCTGAAAAACACGTTTTGAAAAAAGTGCTGTAACTGCCCCATAACTTACATGGGGTTGACCAAACTTGCAGAAACATGTTTATTTCTGCTGAAAAACATGTGTTGACACTCTCTGCACACTGGGGTTAAGAGCTGAGTGTGTGGGCTCTTCTGAGCTTTGCAGTTACATAGGGATTCAGTTGTCTGAAAAAACGCGTTTATTTCGGGCTGAAAAACACGTTTTGAAAAAAGTGCTGTTACTGCCCCATAACTTACATGGGGTTGACCAAACTTGCAGAAACATGTTTATTTCTGCTGAAAAACATGTTTTGACACTTTCTGCACACTGGGGTTAAGAGCTGAGTGTGTGGGCTCTTCTGAGCCTTGCAGTTACATAGGGATTCAGTTGTCTGAAAAAACGTGTTTATTTCGGGCTGAAAAACACGTTTTGAAAAGTGTACTGTAACTGCCCCATAACTTACATGGGGTTGACCAAACTTGCAGAAACATGTTTATTTCTGCTGAAAAACATGTTTTAACACTTTCTGCACAGTGGGGTTAAGAGCTGAGTGTGTGGGCTCTTCTGAGCTTTGCAGTTACATAGGGATTCAGTTGTCTGAAAAAAGGCGTTTATTTCGGGCTGAAAAACACGTTTTGAAAAAAGTGCTGTAACTGCCCCATAACTTACATGGGGTTGACCAAACTTGCAGAAACATGTTTATTTCTGCTGAAAAACACGTTTTGACACTTTCTGCACACTGGGGTTAAGAGCAGAGTGTGTGGGCTCTTCTGAACCTTGCAGTTACATAGGGATTCAGTTGTCTGAAAAAAGGCGTTTATTTCGGGCTGAAAAACACGTTTTGAAAAAAGTGCTGTTACTGCCCCATAACTTACATGGGGTTGACCAAACTTGCAGAAACATGTTTATTTCTGCTGAAAAACACGTTTTGACACTTTCTGCACACTGGGGTTAAGAGCAGAGTGTGTGGGCTCTTCTGAGCCTTGCAGTTACATAGGGATTCAGTTGTCTGAAAAAACGCGTTTATTTCGGGCTGAAAAACACGTTTTGAAAAAGTGCTGTTACTGCCCCATAACTTACATGGGGTTGACCAAACTTGCAGAAACATGTTTATTTCTGCTGAAAAACATGTTTTGACACTTTCTGCACACTGGGGTTAAGAGCTGAGTGTGTGGGCTCTTCTGAGCTTTGCAGTTACATAGTGATTCAGTTGTCTGAAAAAAGGCGTTTATTTCGGGCTGAAAAACACGTTTTGAAAAAAGTGCTGTAACTGCCCCATAACTTACATGGGGTTGACCAAACTTGCAGAAACATGTTTATTTCTGCTGAAAAACATGTGTTGACACTTTCTGCACACTGGGGTTAAGAGCTGAGTGTGTGGGCTCTTCTGAGCTTTGCAGTTACATAGGGATTCAGTTGTCTGAAAAAACGCGTTTATTTCGGGCTGAAAAACACGTTTTGAAAAAAGTGCTGTAACTGCCCCATAACTTACATGGGGTTGACCAAACTTGCAGAAACATGTTTATTTCTGCTGAAAAACATGTGTTGACACTCTCTGCACACTGGGGTTAAGAGCTGAGTGTGTGGGCTCTTCTGAGCTTTGCAGTTACATAGGGATTCAGTTGTCTGAAAAAACGCGTTTATTTCGGGCTGAAAAACACGTTTTGAAAAAAGTGCTGTTACTGCCCCATAACTTACATGGGGTTGACCAAACTTGCAGAAACATGTTTATTTCTGCTGAAAAACATGTTTTGACACTTTCTGCACACTGGGGTTAAGAGCTGAGTGTGTGGGCTCTTCTGAGCCTTGCAGTTACATAGGGATTCAGTTGTCTGAAAAAACGTGTTTATTTCGGGCTGAAAAACACGTTTTGAAAAGTGTACTGTAACTGCCCCATAACTTACATGGGGTTGACCAAACTTGCAGAAACATGTTTATTTCTGCTGAAAAACATGTTTTAACACTTTCTGCACAGTGGGGTTAAGAGCTGAGTGTGTGGGCTCTTCTGAGCTTTGCAGTTACATAGGGATTCAGTTGTCTGAAAAAAGGCGTTTATTTCGGGCTGAAAAACACGTTTTGAAAAGTGTACTGTAACTGCCCCATAACTTACATGGGGTTGACCAAACTTGCAGAAACATGTTTATTTCTGCTGAAAAACATGTGTTGACACTTTCTGCACACTGGGGTTAAGAGCTGAGTGTGTGGGCTCTTCTGAGCTTTGCAGTTACATAGGGATTCAGTTGTCTGAAAAAACGCGTTTATTTCGGGCTGAAAAACACGTTTTGAAAAAAGTGCTGTAACTGCCCCATAACTTACATGGGGTTGACCAAACTTCCAGAAACATGTTTATTTCTGCTGAAAAACACGTTTTGAAACTTTCTGCACACTGGGGTTAAGAGCAGAGTGTGTGGGCTCTTCTAAGCCTTGCAGTTACATAGGGATTCAGTTGTCTGAAAAAACGTGTTTATTTCGGGCTGAAAAACACGTTTTGAAAAGTGTACTGTAACTGCCCCATAACTTACATGGGGTTGACCAAACTTGCAGAAACATGTTTATTTCTGCTGAAAAACATGTGTTGACACTTTCTGCACACTGGGGTTAAGAGCAGAGTGTGTGGGCTCTTCTGAGCTTTGCAGTTACATAGGGATTCAGTTGTCTGAAAAAAGGCGTTTATTTCGGGCTGAAAAACACGTTTTGAAAAAAGTGCTGTTACTGCCCCATAACTTACATGGGGTCGACCAAACTTGCAGAAACATGTTTATTTCTGCTGAAAAACACGTTTTGACACTTTCTGCACACTGGGGTTAAGAGCAGAGTGTGTGGGCTCTTCTGAGCCTTGCAGTTACATAGGGATTCAGTTGTCTGAAAAAACGTGTTTATTTCGGGCTGAAAAACACGTTTTGAAAAGTGTACTGTAACTGCCCCATAACTTACATGGGGTTGACCAAACTTGCAGAAACATGTTTATTTCTGCTGAAAAACATGTTTTAACACTTTCTGCACAGTAGGGTTAAGAGCTGAGTGTGTGGGCTCTTCTGAGCTTTGCAGTTACATAGGGATTCAGATGTCTGAAAAAAGGCGTTTATTTCGGGCTGAAAAACACGTTTTGTAAAAAGTGCTGTTACTGCCCCATAACTTACATGGGGTTGACCAAACTTGCAGAAACATGTTTATTTCTGCTGAAAAACACGTTTTGACACTTTCTGCACACTGGGGTTAAGAGCAGAGTGTGTGGGCTCTTCTGAACCTTGCAGTTACATAGGGATTCAGTTGTCTGAAAAAAGGCGTTTATGTCCGGCTGAAAAACACGTTTTGAAAAGTGTACTGTAACTGCCCCATAACTTACATGGGGTTGACCAAACTTGCAGAAACATGTTTATTTCTGCTGAAAAACATGTGTTGACACTTTCTGCACACTGGGGTTAAGAGCTGAGTGTGTGGGCTCTTCTGAGCTTTGCAGTTACATAGGGATTCAGTTGTCTGAAAAAACGCGTTTATTTCGGGCTGAAAAACACGTTTTGAAAAAAGTGCTGTAACTGCCCCATAACTTACATGGGGTTGACCAAACTTCCAGAAACATGTTTATTTCTGCTGAAAAACACGTTTTGAAACTTTCTGCACACTGGGGTTAAGAGCAGAGTGTGTGGGCTCTTCTAAGCCTTGCAGTTACATAGGGATTCAGTTGTCTGAAAAAACGTGTTTATTTCGGGCTGAAAAACACGTTTTGAAAAGTGTACTGTAACTGCCCCATAACTTACATGGGGTTGACCAAACTTGCAGAAACATGTTTATTTCTGCTGAAAAACATGTGTTGACACTTTCTGCACACTGGGGTTAAGAGCAGAGTGTGTGGGCTCTTCTGAGCTTTGCAGTTACATAGGGATTCAGTTGTCTGAAAAAAGGCGTTTATTTCGGGCTGAAAAACACGTTTTGAAAAAAGTGCTGTTACTGCCCCATAACTTACATGGGGTCGACCAAACTTGCAGAAACATGTTTATTTCTGCTGAAAAACACGTTTTGACACTTTCTGCACACTGGGGTTAAGAGCAGAGTGTGTGGGCTCTTCTGAGCCTTGCAGTTACATAGGGATTCAGTTGTCTGAAAAAACGTGTTTATTTCGGGCTGATAAACACGTTTTGAAAAGTGTACTGTAACTGCCCCATAACTTACATGGGGTTGACCAAACTTGCAGAAACATGTTTATTTCTGCTGAAAAACATGTTTTAACACTTTCTGCACAGTAGGGTTAAGAGCTGAGTGTGTGGGCTCTTCTGAGCTTTGCAGTTACATAGGGATTCAGATGTCTGAAAAAAGGCGTTTATTTCGGGCTGAAAAACACGTTTTGAAAAAAGTGCTGTTACTGCCCCATAACTTACATGGGGTTGACCAAACTTGCAGAAACATGTTTATTTCTGCTGAAAAACACGTTTTGACACTTTCTGCACACTGGGGTTAAGAGCAGAGTGTGTGGGCTCTTCTGAACCTTGCAGTTACATAGGGATTCAGTTGTCTGAAAAAACGTGTTTATTTCGGGCTGAAAAACACGTTTTGAAAAAAGTGCTGTTACTGCCCCATAACTTACATGGGGTTGACCAAACTTGCAGAAACATGTTTATTTCTGCTGAAAAACATGTTTTGACACTTTCTGCACACTGGGGTTAAGAGCTGAGTGTGTGGGCTCTTCTGAGCTTTGCAGTTACATAGTGATTCAGTTGTCTGAAAAAAGGCGTTTATTTCGGGCTGAAAAACACGTTTTGAAAAAAGTGCTGTAACTGCCCCATAACTTACATGGGGTTGACCAAACTTGCAGAAACATGTTTATTTCTGCTGAAAAACACGTTTTGACACTTTCTGCACACTGGGGTTAAGAGCAGAGTGTGTGGGCTCTTCTGACCCTTGCAGTTACATAGGGATTCAGTTGTCTGAAAAAAGGCGTTTATTTCGGGCTGAAAAACACGTTTTGAAAAAAGTGCTGTTACTGCCCCATAACTTACATGGGGTTGACCAAACTTGCAGAAACATGTTTATTTCTGCTGAAAAACACGTTTTGACACTTTCTGCACACTGGGGTTAAGAGCAGAGTGTGTGGGCTCTTCTGAGCCTTGCAGTTACATAGGGATTCAGTTGTCTGAAAAAAGGCGTTTATTTCGGGCTGAAAAACACGTTTTGAAAAAAGTGCTGTTACTGCCCCATAACTTACATGGGGTTGACCAAACTTGCAGAAACATGTTTATTTCTGCTGAAAAACACGTTTTGACACTTTCTGCACACTGGGGTTAAGAGCAGAGTGTGTGGGCTCTTCTGAGCCTTGCAGTTACATAGGGATTCAGTTGTCTGAAAAAAGGCGTTTATTTCGGGCTGAAAAACACGTTTTGAAAAGTGTACTGTAACTGCCCCATAACTTACATGGGGTTGACCAAACTTGCAGAAACATGTTTATTTCTGCTGAAAAACATGTGTTGACACTTTCTGCACACTGGGGTTAAGAGCTGAGTGTGTGGGCTCTTCTGAGCTTTGCAGTTACATAGGGATTCAGTTGTCTGAAAAAACGCGTTTATTTCGGGCTGAAAAACACGTTTTGAAAAAAGTGCTGTAACTGCCCCATAACTTACATGGGGTTGACCAAACTTCCAGAAACATGTTTATTTCTGCTGAAAAACACGTTTTGAAACTTTCTGCACACTGGGGTTAAGAGCAGAGTGTGTGGGCTCTTCTAAGCCTTGCAGTTACATAGGGATTCAGTTGTCTGAAAAAACGTGTTTATTTCGGGCTGAAAAACACGTTTTGAAAAGTGTACTGTAACTGCCCCATAACTTACATGGGGTTGACCAAACTTGCAGAAACATGTTTATTTCTGCTGAAAAACATGTTTTGACACTTTCTGCACACTGGGGTTAAGAGCTGAGTGTGTGGGCTCTTCTGAGCTTTGCAGTTACATAGGGATTCAGTTGTCTGAAAAAAGGCGTTTATTTCGGGCTGAAAAACACGTTTTGAAAAGTGTACTGTAACTGCCCCATAACTTACATGGGGTTGACCAAACTTGCAGAAACATGTTTATTTCTGCTGAAAAACACGTTTTGACACTTTCTGCACACTGGGATTAAGAGCAGAGTGTGTGGGCTCTTCTGACCCTTGCAGTTACATAGGGATTCAGTTGTCTGAAAAAAGGCGTTTATTTCGGGCTGAAAAACACGTTTTGAAAAAAGTGCTGTTACTGCCCCATAACTTACATGGGGTTGACCAAACTTGCAGAAACATGTTTATTTCTGCTGAAAAACACGTTTTGACACTTTCTGCACACTGGGGTTAAGAGCAGAGTGTGTGGGCTCTTCTGAGCCTTGCAGTTACATAGGGATTCAGTTGTCTGAAAAAACGCGTTTATTTCGGGCTGAAAAACACGTTTTGAAAAAAGTGCTGTTACTGCCCCATAACTTACATGGGGTTGACCAAACTTGCAGAAACATGTTTATTTCTGCTGAAAAACATGTGTTGACACTTTCTGCACACTGGGGTTAAGAGCAGAGTGTGTGGGCTCTTCTGAGCTTTGCAGTTACATAGGGATTCAGTTGTCTGAAAAAAGGCGTTTATTTCGGGCTGAAAAACACGTTTTGAAAAAAGTGCTGTTACTGCCCCATAACTTACATGGGGTCGACCAAACTTGCAGAAACATGTTTATTTCTGCTGAAAAACACGTTTTGACACTTTCTGCACACTGGGGTTAAGAGCAGAGTGTGTGGGCTCTTCTGAGCCTTGCAGTTACATAGGGATTCAGTTGTCTGAAAAAACGTGTTTATTTCGGGCTGAAAAACACGTTTTGAAAAGTGTACTGTAACTGCCCCATAACTTACATGGGGTTGACCAAACTTGCAGAAACATGTTTATTTCTGCTGAAAAACATGTTTTAACACTTTCTGCACAGTAGGGTTAAGAGCTGAGTGTGTGGGCTCTTCTGAGCTTTGCAGTTACATAGGGATTCAGATGTCTGAAAAAAGGCGTTTATTTCGGGCTGAAAAACACGTTTTGAAAAAAGTGCTGTTACTGCCCCATAACTTACATGGGGTTGACCAAACTTGCAGAAACATGTTTATTTCTGCTGAAAAACACGTTTTGACACTTTCTGCACACTGGGGTTAAGAGCAGAGTGTGTGGGCTCTTCTGAACCTTGCAGTTACATAGGGATTCAGTTGTCTGAAAAAACGTGTTTATTTCGGGCTGAAAAACACGTTTTGAAAAAAGTGCTGTTACTGCCCCATAACTTACATGGGGTTGACCAAACTTGCAGAAACATGTTTATTTCTGCTGAAAAACATGTTTTGACACTTTCTGCACACTGGGGTTAAGAGCTGAGTGTGTGGGCTCTTCTGAGCTTTGCAGTTACATAGTGATTCAGTTGTCTGAAAAAAGGCGTTTATTTCGGGCTGAAAAACACGTTTTGAAAAAAGTGCTGTAACTGCCCCATAACTTACATGGGGTTGACCAAACTTGCAGAAACATGTTTATTTCTGCTGAAAAACATGTGTTGACACTTTCTGCACACTGGGGTTAAGAGCTGAGTGTGTGGGCTCTTCTGAGCTTTGCAGTTACATAGGGATTCAGTTGTCTGAAAAAACGCGTTTATTTCGGGCTGAAAAACACGTTTTGAAAAAAGTGCTGTAACTGCCCCATAACTTACATGGGGTTGACCAAACTTGCAGAAACATGTTTATTTCTGCTGAAAAACATGTGTTGACACTCTCTGCACACTGGGGTTAAGAGCTGAGTGTGTGGGCTCTTCTGAGCTTTGCAGTTACATAGGGATTCAGTTGTCTGAAAAAACGCGTTTATTTCGGGCTGAAAAACACGTTTTGAAAAAAGTGCTGTTACTGCCCCATAACTTACATGGGGTTGACCAAACTTGCAGAAACATGTTTATTTCTGCTGAAAAACATGTTTTGACACTTTCTGCACACTGGGGTTAAGAGCTGAGTGTGTGGGCTCTTCTGAGCCTTGCAGTTACATAGGGATTCAGTTGTCTGAAAAAACGTGTTTATTTCGGGCTGAAAAACACGTTTTGAAAAGTGTACTGTAACTGCCCCATAACTTACATGGGGTTGACCAAACTTGCAGAAACATGTTTATTTCTGCTGAAAAACATGTTTTAACACTTTCTGCACAGTGGGGTTAAGAGCTGAGTGTGTGGGCTCTTCTGAGCTTTGCAGTTACATAGGGATTCAGTTGTCTGAAAAAAGGCGTTTATTTCGGGCTGAAAAACACGTTTTGAAAAAAGTGCTGTAACTGCCCCATAACTTACATGGGGTTGACCAAACTTGCAGAAACATGTTTATTTCTGCTGAAAAACACGTTTTGACACTTTCTGCACACTGGGGTTAAGAGCAGAGTGTGTGGGCTCTTCTGAACCTTGCAGTTACATAGGGATTCAGTTGTCTGAAAAAACGTGTTTATTTCGGGCTGAAAAACACGTTTTGAAAAAAGTGCTGTTACTGCCCCATAACTTACATGGGGTTGACCAAACTTGCAGAAACATGTTTATTTCTGCTGAAAAACATGTGTTGACACTCTCTGCACACTGGGGTTAAGAGCTGAGTGTGTGGGCTCTTCTGAGCTTTGCAGTTACATAGGGATTCAGTTGTCTGAAAAAACGCGTTTATTTCGGGCTGAAAAACAAGTTTTGAAAAAAGTGCTGTTACTGCCCCATAACTTACATGGGGTTGACCAAACTTGCAGAAACATGTTTATTTCTGCTGAAAAACATGTTTTGACACTTTCTGCACACTGGGGTTAAGAGCTGAGTGTGTGGGCTCTTCTGAGCCTTGCAGTTACATAGGGATTCAGTTGTCTGAAAAAACGTGTTTATTTCGGGCTGAAAAACACGTTTTGAAAAGTGTACTGTAACTGCCCCATAACTTACATGGGGTTGACCAAACTTGCAGAAACATGTTTATTTCTGCTGAAAAACATGTTTTAACACTTTCTGCACAGTGGGGTTAAGAGCTGAGTGTGTGGGCTCTTCTGAGCTTTGCAGTTACATAGGGATTCAGTTGTCTGAAAAAAGGCGTTTATTTCGGGCTGAAAAACACGTTTTGAAAAGTGTACTATAACTGCCCCATAACTTACATGGGGTTGACCAAACTTGCAGAAACATGTTTATTTCTGCTGAAAAACATGTGTTGACACTTTCTGCACACTGGGGTTAAGAGCTGAGTGTGTGGGCTCTTCTGAGCTTTGCAGTTACATAGGGATTCAGTTGTCTGAAAAAACGCGTTTATTTCGGGCTGAAAAACACGTTTTGAAAAAAGTGCTGTAACTGCCCCATAACTTACATGGGGTTGACCAAACTTCCAGAAACATGTTTATTTCTGCTGAAAAACACGTTTTGAAACTTTCTGCACACTGGGGTTAAGAGCAGAGTGTGTGGGCTCTTCTAAGCCTTGCAGTTACATAGGGATTCAGTTGTCTGAAAAAACGTGTTTATTTCGGGCTGAAAAACACGTTTTGAAAAGTGTACTGTAACTGCCCCATAACTTACATGGGGTTGACCAAACTTGCAGAAACATGTTTATTTCTGCTGAAAAACATGTGTTGACACTTTCTGCACACTGGGGTTAAGAGCAGAGTGTGTGGGCTCTTCTGAGCTTTGCAGTTACATAGGGATTCAGTTGTCTGAAAAAAGGCGTTTATTTCGGGCTGAAAAACACGTTTTGAAAAAAGTGCTGTTACTGCCCCATAACTTACATGGGGTCGACCAAACTTGCAGAAACATGTTTATTTCTGCTGAAAAACACGTTTTGACACTTTCTGCACACTGGGGTTAAGAGCAGAGTGTGTGGGCTCTTCTGAGCCTTGCAGTTACATAGGGATTCAGTTGTCTGAAAAAACGTGTTTATTTCGGGCTGAAAAACACGTTTTGAAAAGTGTACTGTAACTGCCCCATAACTTACATGGGGTTGACCAAACTTGCAGAAACATGTTTATTTCTGCTGAAAAACATGTTTTAACACTTTCTGCACAGTAGGGTTAAGAGCTGAGTGTGTGGGCTCTTCTGAGCTTTGCAGTTACATAGGGATTCAGATGTCTGAAAAAAGGCGTTTATTTCGGGCTGAAAAACACGTTTTGAAAAAAGTGCTGTTACTGCCCCATAACTTACATGGGGTTGACCAAACTTGCAGATACATGTTTATTTCTGCTGAAAAACACGTTTTGACACTTTCTGCACACTGGGGTTAAGAGCAGAGTGTGTGGGCTCTTCTGAACCTTGCAGTTACATAGGGATTCAGTTGTCTGAAAAAACGTGTTTATTTCGGGCTGAAAAACACGTTTTGAAAAAAGTGCTGTTACTGCCCCATAACTTACATGGGGTTGACCAAACTTGCAGAAACATGTTTATTTCTGCTGAAAAACATGTTTTGACACTTTCTGCACACTGGGGTTAAGAGCTGAGTGTGTGGGCTCTTCTGAGCTTTGCAGTTACATAGTGATTCAGTTGTCTGAAAAAAGGCGTTTATTTCGGGCTGAAAAACACGTTTTGAAAAAAGTGCTGTAACTGCCCCATAACTTACATGGGGTTGACCAAACTTGCAGAAACATGTTTATTTCTGCTGAAAAACATGTGTTGACACTTTCTGCACACTGGGGTTAAGAGCTGAGTGTGTGGGCTCTTCTGAGCTTTGCAGTTACATAGGGATTCAGTTGTCTGAAAAAACGCGTTTATTTCGGGCTGAAAAACACGTTTTGAAAAAAGTGCTGTAACTGCCCCATAACTTACATGGGGTTGACCAAACTTGCAGAAACATGTTTATTTCTGCTGAAAAACATGTGTTGACACTCTCTGCACACTGGGGTTAAGAGCTGAGTGTGTGGGCTCTTCTGAGCTTTGCAGTTACATAGGGATTCAGTTGTCTGAAAAAAACGCGTTTATTTCGGGCTGAAAAACACGTTTTGAAAAAAGTGCTGTTACTGCCCCATAACTTACATGGGGTTGACCAAACTTGCAGAAACATGTTTATTTCTGCTGAAAAACATGTTTTGACACTTTCTGCACACTGGGGTTAAGAGCTGAGTGTGTGGGCTCTTCTGAGCCTTGCAGTTACATAGGGATTCAGTTGTCTGAAAAAACGTGTTTATTTCGGGCTGAAAAACACGTTTTGAGAAGTGTACTGTAACTGCCCCATAACTTACATGGGGTTGACCAAACTTGCAGAAACATGTTTATTTCTGCTGAAAAACATGTTTTAACACTTTCTGCACAGTGCGGTTAAGAGCTGAGTGTGTGGGCTCTTCTGAGCTTTGCAGTTACATAGGGATTCAGTTGTCTGAAAAAAGGCATTTATTTCGGGCTGAAAAACACGTTTTGAAAAAAGTGCTGTAACTGCCCCATAACTTACATGGGGTTGACCAAACTTGCAGAAACATGTTTATTTCTGCTGAAAAACACGTTTTGACACTTTCTGCACACTGGGGTTAAGAGCAGAGTGTGTGGGCTCTTCTGAGCCTTGCAGTTACATAGGGATTCAGTTGTCTGAAAAAACGTGTTTATTTCGGGCTGAAAAACACGTTTTGAAAAGTGTACTGTAACTGCCCCATAACTTACATGGGGTTGACCAAACTTGCAGAAACATGTTTATTTCTGCTGAAAAACATGTTTTAACACTTTCTGCACAGTAGGGTTAAGAGCTGAGTGTGTGGGCTCTTCTGAGCTTTGCAGTTACATAGGGATTCAGATGTCTGAAAAAAGGCGTTTATTTCGGGCTGAAAAACACGTTTTGAAAAAAGTGCTGTTACTGCCCCATAACTTACATGGGGTTGACCAAACTTGCAGAAACATGTTTATTTCTGCTGAAAAACACGTTTTGACACTTTCTGCACACTGGGGTTAAGAGCAGAGTGTGTGGGCTCTTCTGAACCTTGCAGTTACATAGGGATTCAGTTGTCTGAAAAAACGTGTTTATTTCGGGCTGAAAAACACGTTTTGAAAAAAGTGCTGTTACTGCCCCATAACTTACATGGGGTTGACCAAACTTGCAGAAACATGTTTATTTCTGCTGAAAAACATGTTTTGACACTTTCTGCACACTGGGGTTAAGAGCTGAGTGTGTGGGCTCTTCTGAGCTTTGCAGTTACATAGTGATTCAGTTGTCTGAAAAAAGGCGTTTATTTCGGGCTGAAAAACACGTTTTGAAAAAAGTGCTGTAACTGCCCCATAACTTACATGGGGTTGACCAAACTTGCAGAAACATGTTTATTTCTGCTGAAAAACATGTGTTGACACTTTCTGCACACTGGGGTTAAGAGCTGAGTGTGTGGGCTCTTCTGAGCTTTGCAGTTACATAGGGATTCAGTTGTCTGAAAAAACGCGTTTATTTCGGGCTGAAAAACACGTTTTGAAAAAAGTGCTGTAACTGCCCCATAACTTACATGGGGTTGACCAAACTTGCAGAAACATGTTTATTTCTGCTGAAAAACATGTGTTGACACTCTCTGCACACTGGGGTTAAGAGCTGAGTGTGTGGGCTCTTCTGAGCTTTGCAGTTACATAGGGATTCAGTTGTCTGAAAAAACGCGTTTATTTCGGGCTGAAAAACACGTTTTGAAAAAAGTGCTGTTACTGCCCCATAACTTACATGGGGTTGACCAAACTTGCAGAAACATGTTTATTTCTGCTGAAAAACATGTTTTGACACTTTCTGCACACTGGGGTTAAGAGCTGAGTGTGTGGGCTCTTCTGAGCCTTGCAGTTACATAGGGATTCAGTTGTCTGAAAAAACGTGTTTATTTCGGGCTGAAAAACACGTTTTGAAAAGTGTACTGTAACTGCCCCATAACTTACATGGGGTTGACCAAACTTGCAGAAACATGTTTATTTCTGCTGAAAAACATGTTTTAACACTTTCTGCACAGTGGGGTTAAGAGCTGAGTGTGTGGGCTCTTCTGAGCTTTGCAGTTACATAGGGATTCAGTTGTCTGAAAAAAGGCGTTTATTTCGGGCTGAAAAACACGTTTTGAAAAAAGTGCTGTAACTGCCCCATAACTTACATGGGGTTGACCAAACTTGCAGAAACATGTTTATTTCTGCTGAAAAACACGTTTTGACACTTTCTGCACACTGGGGTTAAGAGCAGAGTGTGTGGGCTCTTCTGAACCTTGCAGTTACATAGGGATTCAGTTGTCTGAAAAAACGTGTTTATTTCGGGCTGAAAAACACGTTTTGAAAAAAGTGCTGTTACTGCCCCATAACTTACATGGGGTTGACCAAACTTGCAGAAACATGTTTATTTCTGCTGAAAAACATGTGTTGACACTCTCTGCACACTGGGGTTAAGAGCTGAGTGTGTGGGCTCTTCTGAGCTTTGCAGTTACATAGGGATTCAGTTGTCTGAAAAAACGCGTTTATTTCGGGCTGAAAAACACGTTTTGAAAAAAGTGCTGTTACTGCCCCATAACTTACATGGGGTTGACCAAACTTGCAGAAACATGTTTATTTCTGCTGAAAAACATGTTTTGACACTTTCTGCACACTGGGGTTAAGAGCTGAGTGTGTGGGCTCTTCTGAGCCTTGCAGTTACATAGGGATTCAGTTGTCTGAAAAAACGTGTTTATTTCGGGCTGAAAAACACGTTTTGAAAAGTGTACTGTAACTGCCCCATAACTTACATGGGGTTGACCAAACTTGCAGAAACATGTTTATTTCTGCTGAAAAACATGTTTTAACACTTTCTGCACAGTGGGGTTAAGAGCTGAGTGTGTGGGCTCTTCTGAGCTTTGCAGTTACATAGGGATTCAGTTGTCTGAAAAAAGGCGTTTATTTCGGGCTGAAAAACACGTTTTGAAAAGTGTACTGTAACTGCCCCATAACTTACATGGGGTTGACCAAACTTGCAGAAACATGTTTATTTCTGCTGAAAAACATGTGTTGACACTTTCTGCACACTGGGGTTAAGAGCTGAGTGTGTGGGCTCTTCTGAGCTTTGCAGTTACATAGGGATTCAGTTGTCTGAAAAAACGCGTTTATTTCGGGCTGAAAAACACGTTTTGAAAAAAGTGCTGTAACTGCCCCATAACTTACATGGGGTTGACCAAACTTCCAGAAACATGTTTATTTCTGCTGAAAAACACGTTTTGAAACTTTCTGCACACTGGGGTTAAGAGCAGAGTGTGTGGGCTCTTCTAAGCCTTGCAGTTACATAGGGATTCAGTTGTCTGAAAAAACGTGTTTATTTCGGGCTGAAAAACACGTTTTGAAAAGTGTACTGTAACTGCCCCATAACTTACATGGGGTTGACCAAACTTGCAGAAACATGTTTATTTCTGCTGAAAAACATGTGTTGACACTTTCTGCACACTGGGGTTAAGAGCAGAGTGTGTGGGCTCTTCTGAGCTTTGCAGTTACATAGGGATTCAGTTGTCTGAAAAAAGGCGTTTATTTCGGGCTGAAAAACACGTTTTGAAAAAAGTGCTGTTACTGCCCCATAACTTACATGGGGTCGACCAAACTTGCAGAAACATGTTTATTTCTGCTGAAAAACACGTTTTGACACTTTCTGCACACTGGGGTTAAGAGCAGAGTGTGTGGGCTCTTCTGAGCCTTGCAGTTACATAGGGATTCAGTTGTCTGAAAAAACGTGTTTATTTCGGGCTGAAAAACACGTTTTGAAAAGTGTACTGTAACTGCCCCATAACTTACATGGGGTTGACCAAACTTGCAGAAACATGTTTATTTCTGCTGAAAAACATGTTTTAACACTTTCTGCACAGTAGGGTTAAGAGCTGAGTGTGTGGGCTCTTCTGAGCTTTGCAGTTACATAGGGATTCAGATGTCTGAAAAAAGGCGTTTATTTCGGGCTGAAAAACACGTTTTGAAAAAAGTGCTGTTACTGCCCCATAACTTACATGGGGTTGACCAAACTTGCAGAAACATGTTTATTTCTGCTGAAAAACACGTTTTGACACTTTCTGCACACTGGGGTTAAGAGCAGAGTGTGTGGGCTCTTCTGAACCTTGCAGTTACATAGGGATTCAGTTGTCTGAAAAAACGTGTTTATTTCGGGCTGAAAAACACGTTTTGAAAAAAGTGCTGTTACTGCCCCATAACTTACATGGGGTTGACCAAACTTGCAGAAACATGTTTATTTCTGCTGAAAAACATGTTTTGACACTTTCTGCACACTGGGGTTAAGAGCTGAGTGTGTGGGCTCTTCTGAGCTTTGCAGTTACATAGTGATTCAGTTGTCTGAAAAAAGGCGTTTATTTCGGGCTGAAAAACACGTTTTGAAAAAAGTGCTGTAACTGCCCCATAACTTACATGGGGTTGACCAAACTTGCAGAAACATGTTTATTTCTGCTGAAAAACATGTGTTGACACTTTCTGCACACTGGGGTTAAGAGCTGAGTGTGTGGGCTCTTCTGAGCTTTGCAGTTACATAGGGATTCAGTTGTCTGAAAAAACGCGTTTATTTCGGGCTGAAAAACACGTTTTGAAAAAAGTGCTGTAACTGCCCCATAACTTACATGGGGTTGACCAAACTTGCAGAAACATGTTTATTTCTGCTGAAAAACATGTGTTGACACTCTCTGCACACTGGGGTTAAGAGCTGAGTGTGTGGGCTCTTCTGAGCTTTGCAGTTACATAGGGATTCAGTTGTCTGAAAAAACGCGTTTATTTCGGGCTGAAAAACACGTTTTGAAAAAAGTGCTGTTACTGCCCCATAACTTACATGGGGTTGACCAAACTTGCAGAAACATGTTTATTTCTGCTGAAAAACATGTTTTGACACTTTCTGCACACTGGGGTTAAGAGCTGAGTGTGTGGGCTCTTCTGAGCCTTGCAGTTACATAGGGATTCAGTTGTCTGAAAAAACGTGTTTATTTCGGGCTGAAAAACACGTTTTGAAAAGTGTACTGTAACTGCCCCATAACTTACATGGGGTTGACCAAACTTGCAGAAACATGTTTATTTCTGCTGAAAAACATGTTTTAACACTTTCTGCACAGTGGGGTTAAGAGCTGAGTGTGTGGGCTCTTCTGAGCTTTGCAGTTACATAGGGATTCAGTTGTCTGAAAAAAGGCGTTTATTTCGGGCTGAAAAACACGTTTTGAAAAAAGTGCTGTAACTGCCCCATAACTTACATGGGGTTGACCAAACTTGCAGAAACATGTTTATTTCTGCTGAAAAACACATTTTGACACTTTCTGCACACTGGGGTTAAGAGCAGAGTGTGTGGGCTCTTCTGAACCTTGCAGTTACATAGGGATTCAGTTGTCTGAAAAAACGTGTTTATTTCGGGCTGAAAAACACGTTTTGAAAAAAGTGCTGTAACTGCCCCATAACTTACATGGGGTTGACCAAACTTCCAGAAACATGTTTATTTCTGCTGAAAAACACGTTTTGAAACTTTCTGCACACTGGGGTTAAGAGCAGAGTGTGTGGGCTCTTCTAAGCCTTGCAGTTACATAGGGATTCAGTTGTCTGAAAAAACGTGTTTATTTCGGGCTGAAAAACACGTTTTGAAAAGTGTACTGTAACTGCCCCATAACTTACATGGGGTTGACCAAACTTGCAGAAACATGTTTATTTCTGCTGAAAAACATGTGTTGACACTTTCTGCACACTGGGGTTAAGAGCAGAGTGTGTGGGCTCTTCTGAGCTTTGCAGTTACATAGGGATTCAGTTGTCTGAAAAAAGGCGTTTATTTCGGGCTGAAAAACACGTTTTGAAAAAAGTGCTGTTACTGCCCCATAACTTACATGGGGTCGACCAAACTTGCAGAAACATGTTTATTTCTGCTGAAAAACACGTTTTGACACTTTCTGCACACTGGGGTTAAGAGCAGAGTGTGTGGGCTCTTCTGAGCCTTGCAGTTACATAGGGATTCAGTTGTCTGAAAAAACGTGTTTATTTCGGGCTGAAAAACACGTTTTGAAAAGTGTACTGTAACTGCCCCATAACTTACATGGGGTTGACCAAACTTGCAGAAACATGTTTATTTCTGCTGAAAAACATGTTTTAACACTTTCTGCACAGTAGGGTTAAGAGCTGAGTGTGTGGGCTCTTCTGAGCTTTGCAGTTACATAGGGATTCAGATGTCTGAAAAAAGGCGTTTATTTCGGGCTGAAAAACACGTTTTGAAAAAAGTGCTGTTACTGCCCCATAACTTACATGGGGTTGACCAAACTTGCAGATACATGTTTATTTCTGCTGAAAAACACGTTTTGACACTTTCTGCACACTGGGGTTAAGAGCAGAGTGTGTGGGCTCTTCTGAACCTTGCAGTTACATAGGGATTCAGTTGTCTGAAAAAACGTGTTTATTTCGGGCTGAAAAACACGTTTTGAAAAAAGTGCTGTTACTGCCCCATAACTTACATGGGGTTGACCAAACTTGCAGAAACATGTTTATTTCTGCTGAAAAACATGTTTTGACACTTTCTGCACACTGGGGTTAAGAGCTGAGTGTGTGGGCTCTTCTGAGCTTTGCAGTTACATAGTGATTCAGTTGTCTGAAAAAAGGCGTTTATTTCGGGCTGAAAAACACGTTTTGAAAAAAGTGCTGTAACTGCCCCATAACTTACATGGGGTTGACCAAACTTGCAGAAACATGTTTATTTCTGCTGAAAAACATGTGTTGACACTTTCTGCACACTGGGGTTAAGAGCTGAGTGTGTGGGCTCTTCTGAGCTTTGCAGTTACATAGGGATTCAGTTGTCTGAAAAAACGCGTTTATTTCGGGCTGAAAAACACGTTTTGAAAAAAGTGCTGTAACTGCCCCATAACTTACATGGGGTTGACCAAACTTGCAGAAACATGTTTATTTCTGCTGAAAAACATGTGTTGACACTCTCTGCACACTGGGGTTAAGAGCTGAGTGTGTGGGCTCTTCTGAGCTTTGCAGTTACATAGGGATTCAGTTGTCTGAAAAAAACGCGTTTATTTCGGGCTGAAAAACACGTTTTGAAAAAAGTGCTGTTACTGCCCCATAACTTACATGGGGTTGACCAAACTTGCAGAAACATGTTTATTTCTGCTGAAAAACATGTTTTGACACTTTCTGCACACTGGGGTTAAGAGCTGAGTGTGTGGGCTCTTCTGAGCCTTGCAGTTACATAGGGATTCAGTTGTCTGAAAAAACGTGTTTATTTCGGGCTGAAAAACACGTTTTGAGAAGTGTACTGTAACTGCCCCATAACTTACATGGGGTTGACCAAACTTGCAGAAACATGTTTATTTCTGCTGAAAAACATGTTTTAACACTTTCTGCACAGTGCGGTTAAGAGCTGAGTGTGTGGGCTCTTCTGAGCTTTGCAGTTACATAGGGATTCAGTTGTCTGAAAAAAGGCATTTATTTCGGGCTGAAAAACACGTTTTGAAAAAAGTGCTGTAACTGCCCCATAACTTACATGGGGTTGACCAAACTTGCAGAAACATGTTTATTTCTGCTGAAAAACACGTTTTGACACTTTCTGCACACTGGGGTTAAGAGCAGAGTGTGTGGGCTCTTCTGAGCCTTGCAGTTACATAGGGATTCAGTTGTCTGAAAAAACGTGTTTATTTCGGGCTGAAAAACACGTTTTGAAAAGTGTACTGTAACTGCCCCATAACTTACATGGGGTTGACCAAACTTGCAGAAACATGTTTATTTCTGCTGAAAAACATGTTTTAACACTTTCTGCACAGTAGGGTTAAGAGCTGAGTGTGTGGGCTCTTCTGAGCTTTGCAGTTACATAGGGATTCAGATGTCTGAAAAAAGGCGTTTATTTCGGGCTGAAAAACACGTTTTGAAAAAAGTGCTGTTACTGCCCCATAACTTACATGGGGTTGACCAAACTTGCAGAAACATGTTTATTTCTGCTGAAAAACACGTTTTGACACTTTCTGCACACTGGGGTTAAGAGCAGAGTGTGTGGGCTCTTCTGAACCTTGCAGTTACATAGGGATTCAGTTGTCTGAAAAAACGTGTTTATTTCGGGCTGAAAAACACGTTTTGAAAAAAGTGCTGTTACTGCCCCATAACTTACATGGGGTTGACCAAACTTGCAGAAACATGTTTATTTCTGCTGAAAAACATGTTTTGACACTTTCTGCACACTGGGGTTAAGAGCTGAGTGTGTGGGCTCTTCTGAGCTTTGCAGTTACATAGTGATTCAGTTGTCTGAAAAAAGGCGTTTATTTCGGGCTGAAAAACACGTTTTGAAAAAAGTGCTGTAACTGCCCCATAACTTACATGGGGTTGACCAAACTTGCAGAAACATGTTTATTTCTGCTGAAAAACATGTGTTGACACTTTCTGCACACTGGGGTTAAGAGCTGAGTGTGTGGGCTCTTCTGAGCTTTGCAGTTACATAGGGATTCAGTTGTCTGAAAAAACGCGTTTATTTCGGGCTGAAAAACACGTTTTGAAAAAAGTGCTGTAACTGCCCCATAACTTACATGGGGTTGACCAAACTTGCAGAAACATGTTTATTTCTGCTGAAAAACATGTGTTGACACTCTCTGCACACTGGGGTTAAGAGCTGAGTGTGTGGGCTCTTCTGAGCTTTGCAGTTACATAGGGATTCAGTTGTCTGAAAAAACGCGTTTATTTCGGGCTGAAAAACACGTTTTGAAAAAAGTGCTGTTACTGCCCCATAACTTACATGGGGTTGACCAAACTTGCAGAAACATGTTTATTTCTGCTGAAAAACATGTTTTGACACTTTCTGCACACTGGGGTTAAGAGCTGAGTGTGTGGGCTCTTCTGAGCCTTGCAGTTACATAGGGATTCAGTTGTCTGAAAAAACGTGTTTATTTCGGGCTGAAAAACACGTTTTGAAAAGTGTACTGTAACTGCCCCATAACTTACATGGGGTTGACCAAACTTGCAGAAACATGTTTATTTCTGCTGAAAAACATGTTTTAACACTTTCTGCACAGTGGGGTTAAGAGCTGAGTGTGTGGGCTCTTCTGAGCTTTGCAGTTACATAGGGATTCAGTTGTCTGAAAAAAGGCGTTTATTTCGGGCTGAAAAACACGTTTTGAAAAAAGTGCTGTAACTGCCCCATAACTTACATGGGGTTGACCAAACTTGCAGAAACATGTTTATTTCTGCTGAAAAACACGTTTTGACACTTTCTGCACACTGGGGTTAAGAGCAGAGTGTGTGGGCTCTTCTGAACCTTGCAGTTACATAGGGATTCAGTTGTCTGAAAAAACGTGTTTATTTCGGGCTGAAAAACACGTTTTGAAAAAAGTGCTGTTACTGCCCCATAACTTACATGGGGTTGACCAAACTTGCAGAAACATGTTTATTTCTGCTGAAAAACATGTGTTGACACTCTCTGCACACTGGGGTTAAGAGCTGAGTGTGTGGGCTCTTCTGAGCTTTGCAGTTACATAGGGATTCAGTTGTCTGAAAAAACGCGTTTATTTCGGGCTGAAAAACACGTTTTGAAAAAAGTGCTGTTACTGCCCCATAACTTACATGGGGTTGACCAAACTTGCAGAAACATGTTTATTTCTGCTGAAAAACATGTTTTGACACTTTCTGCACACTGGGGTTAAGAGCTGAGTGTGTGGGCTCTTCTGAGCCTTGCAGTTACATAGGGATTCAGTTGTCTGAAAAAACGTGTTTATTTCGGGCTGAAAAACACGTTTTGAAAAGTGTACTGTAACTGCCCCATAACTTACATGGGGTTGACCAAACTTGCAGAAACATGTTTATTTCTGCTGAAAAACATGTTTTAACACTTTCTGCACAGTGGGGTTAAGAGCTGAGTGTGTGGGCTCTTCTGAGCTTTGCAGTTACATAGGGATTCAGTTGTCTGAAAAAAGGCGTTTATTTCGGGCTGAAAAACACGTTTTGAAAAGTGTACTGTAACTGCCCCATAACTTACATGGGGTTGACCAAACTTGCAGAAACATGTTTATTTCTGCTGAAAAACATGTGTTGACACTTTCTGCACACTGGGGTTAAGAGCTGAGTGTGTGGGCTCTTCTGAGCTTTGCAGTTACATAGGGATTCAGTTGTCTGAAAAAACGCGTTTATTTCGGGCTGAAAAACACGTTTTGAAAAAAGTGCTGTAACTGCCCCATAACTTACATGGGGTTGACCAAACTTCCAGAAACATGTTTATTTCTGCTGAAAAACACGTTTTGAAACTTTCTGCACACTGGGGTTAAGAGCAGAGTGTGTGGGCTCTTCTAAGCCTTGCAGTTACATAGGGATTCAGTTGTCTGAAAAAACGTGTTTATTTCGGGCTGAAAAACACGTTTTGAAAAGTGTACTGTAACTGCCCCATAACTTACATGGGGTTGACCAAACTTGCAGAAACATGTTTATTTCTGCTGAAAAACATGTGTTGACACTTTCTGCACACTGGGGTTAAGAGCAGAGTGTGTGGGCTCTTCTGAGCTTTGCAGTTACATAGGGATTCAGTTGTCTGAAAAAAGGCGTTTATTTCGGGCTGAAAAACACGTTTTGAAAAAAGTGCTGTTACTGCCCCATAACTTACATGGGGTCGACCAAACTTGCAGAAACATGTTTATTTCTGCTGAAAAACACGTTTTGACACTTTCTGCACACTGGGGTTAAGAGCAGAGTGTGTGGGCTCTTCTGAGCCTTGCAGTTACATAGGGATTCAGTTGTCTGAAAAAACGTGTTTATTTCGGGCTGAAAAACACGTTTTGAAAAGTGTACTGTAACTGCCCCATAACTTACATGGGGTTGACCAAACTTGCAGAAACATGTTTATTTCTGCTGAAAAACATGTTTTAACACTTTCTGCACAGTAGGGTTAAGAGCTGAGTGTGTGGGCTCTTCTGAGCTTTGCAGTTACATAGGGATTCAGATGTCTGAAAAAAGGCGTTTATTTCGGGCTGAAAAACACGTTTTGAAAAAAGTGCTGTTACTGCCCCATAACTTACATGGGGTTGACCAAACTTGCAGAAACATGTTTATTTCTGCTGAAAAACACGTTTTGACACTTTCTGCACACTGGGGTTAAGAGCAGAGTGTGTGGGCTCTTCTGAACCTTGCAGTTACATAGGGATTCAGTTGTCTGAAAAAACGTGTTTATTTCGGGCTGAAAAACACGTTTTGAAAAAAGTGCTGTTACTGCCCCATAACTTACATGGGGTTGACCAAACTTGCAGAAACATGTTTATTTCTGCTGAAAAACATGTTTTGACACTTTCTGCACACTGGGGTTAAGAGCTGAGTGTGTGGGCTCTTCTGAGCTTTGCAGTTACATAGTGATTCAGTTGTCTGAAAAAAGGCGTTTATTTCGGGCTGAAAAACACGTTTTGAAAAAGTGCTGTAACTGCCCCATAACTTACATGGGGTTGACCAAACTTGCAGAAACATGTTTATTTCTGCTGAAAAACATGTGTTGACACTTTCTGCACACTGGGGTTAAGAGCTGAGTGTGTGGGCTCTTCTGAGCTTTGCAGTTACATAGGGATTCAGTTGTCTGAAAAAACGCGTTTATTTCGGGCTGAAAAACACGTTTTGAAAAAAGTGCTGTAACTGCCCCATAACTTACATGGGGTTGACCAAACTTGCAGAAACATGTTTATTTCTGCTGAAAAACATGTGTTGACACTCTCTGCACACTGGGGTTAAGAGCTGAGTGTGTGGGCTCTTCTGAGCTTTGCAGTTACATAGGGATTCAGTTGTCTGAAAAAACGCGTTTATTTCGGGCTGAAAAACACGTTTTGAAAAAAGTGCTGTTACTGCCCCATAACTTACATGGGGTTGACCAAACTTGCAGAAACATGTTTATTTCTGCTGAAAAACATGTTTTGACACTTTCTGCACACTGGGGTTAAGAGCTGAGTGTGTGGGCTCTTCTGAGCCTTGCAGTTACATAGGGATTCAGTTGTCTGAAAAAACGTGTTTATTTCGGGCTGAAAAACACGTTTTGAAAAGTGTACTGTAACTGCCCCATAACTTACATGGGGTTGACCAAACTTGCAGAAACATGTTTATTTCTGCTGAAAAACATGTTTTAACACTTTCTGCACAGTGGGGTTAAGAGCTGAGTGTGTGGGCTCTTCTGAGCTTTGCAGTTACATAGGGATTCAGTTGTCTGAAAAAAGGCGTTTATTTCGGGCTGAAAAACACGTTTTGAAAAAAGTGCTGTAACTGCCCCATAACTTACATGGGGTTGACCAAACTTGCAGAAACATGTTTATTTCTGCTGAAAAACACATTTTGACACTTTCTGCACACTGGGGTTAAGAGCAGAGTGTGTGGGCTCTTCTGAACCTTGCAGTTACATAGGGATTCAGTTGTCTGAAAAAACGTGTTTATTTCGGGCTGAAAAACACGTTTTGAAAAAAGTGCTGTTACTGCCCCATAACTTACATGGGGTTGACCAAACTTGCAGAAACATGTTTATTTCTGCTGAAAAACATGTTTTGACACTTTCTGCACACTGGGGTTAAGAGCTGAGTGTGTGGGCTCTTCTGAGCTTTGCAGTTACATAGTGATTCAGTTGTCTGAAAAAAGGCGTTTATTTCGGGCTGAAAAACACGTTTTGAAAAAAGTGCTGTAACTGCCCCATAACTTACATGGGGTTGACCAAACTTGCAGAAACATGTTTATTTCTGCTGAAAAACATGTGTTGACACTTTCTGCACACTGGGGTTAAGAGCTGAGTGTGTGGGCTCTTCTGAGCTTTGCAGTTACATAGGGATTCAGTTGTCTGAAAAAACGCGTTTATTTCGGGCTGAAAAACACGTTTTGAAAAAAGTGCTGTAACTGCCCCATAACTTACATGGGGTTGACCAAACTTGCAGAAACATGTTTATTTCTGCTGAAAAACATGTGTTGACACTCTCTGCACACTGGGGTTAAGAGCTGAGTGTGTGGGCTCTTCTGAGCTTTGCAGTTACATAGGGATTCAGTTGTCTGAAAAAACGCGTTTATTTCGGGCTGAAAAACACGTTTTGAAAAAAGTGCTGTTACTGCCCCATAACTTACATGGGGTTGACCAAACTTCCAGAAACATGTTTATTTCTGCTGAAAAACACGTTTTGAAACTTTCTGCACACTGGGGTTAAGAGCAGAGTGTGTGGGCTCTTCTAAGCCTTGCAGTTACATAGGGATTCAGTTGTCTGAAAAAAGGCGTTTATTTCGGGCTGAAAAACACGTTTTGAAAAGTGTACTGTAACTGCGCCATAACTTACATGGGGTTGACCAAACTTGCAGAAACATGTTTATTTCTGCTGAAAAACATGTGTTGACACTTTCTGCACACTGGGGTTAAGAGCTGAGTGTGTGGGCTCTTCTGAGCTTTGCAGTTACATAGGGATTCAGTTGTCTGAAAAAACGCGTTTATTTCGGGCTGAAAAACACGTTTTGAAAAAAGTGCTGTAACTGCCCCATAACTTACATGGGGTTGACCAAACTTCCAGAAACATGTTTATTTCTGCTGAAAAACACGTTTTGAAACTTTCTGCACACTGGGGTTAAGAGCAGAGTGTGTGGGCTCTTCTAAGCCTTGCAGTTACATAGGGATTCAGTTGTCTGAAAAAACGTGTTTATTTCGGGCTGAAAAACACGTTTTGAAAAAAGTGCTGTTACTGCCCCATAACTTACATGGGGTTGACCAAACTTGCAGAAACATGTTTATTTCTGCTGAAAAACATGTGTTGACACTCTCTGCACACTGGGGTTAAGAGCTGAGTGTGTGGGCTCTTCTGAGCTTTGCAGTTACATAGGGATTCAGTTGTCTGAAAAAACGCGTTTATTTCGGGCTGAAAAACACGTTTTGAAAAAAGTGCTGTTACTGCCCCATAACTTACATGGGGTTGACCAAACTTGCAGAAACATGTTTATTTCTGCTGAAAAACATGTTTTGACACTTTCTGCACACTGGGGTTAAGAGCTGAGTGTGTGGGCTCTTCTGAGCCTTGCAGTTACATAGGGATTCAGTTGTCTGAAAAAACGTGTTTATTTCGGGCTGAAAAACACGTTTTGAAAAGTGTACTGTAACTGCCCCATAACTTACATGGGGTTGACCAAACTTGCAGAAACATGTTTATTTCTGCTGAAAAACATGTTTTAACACTTTCTGCACAGTGGGGTTAAGAGCTGAGTGTGTGGGCTCTTCTGAGCTTTGCAGTTACATAGGGATTCAGTTGTCTGAAAAAAGGCGTTTATTTCGGGCTGAAAAACACGTTTTGAAAAGTGTACTGTAACTGCCCCATAACTTACATGGGGTTGACCAAACTTGCAGAAACATGTTTATTTCTGCTGAAAAACATGTGTTGACACTTTCTGCACACTGGGGTTAAGAGCTGAGTGTGTGGGCTCTTCTGAGCTTTGCAGTTACATAGGGATTCAGTTGTCTGAAAAAACGCGTTTATTTCGGGCTGAAAAACACGTTTTGAAAAAAGTGCTGTAACTGCCCCATAACTTACATGGGGTTGACCAAACTTCCAGAAACATGTTTATTTCTGCTGAAAAACACGTTTTGAAACTTTCTGCACACTGGGGTTAAGAGCAGAGTGTGTGGGCTCTTCTAAGCCTTGCAGTTACATAGGGATTCAGTTGTCTGAAAAAACGTGTTTATTTCGGGCTGAAAAACACGTTTTGAAAAGTGTACTGTAACTGCCCCATAACTTACATGGGGTTGACCAAACTTGCAGAAACATGTTTATTTCTGCTGAAAAACATGTGTTGACACTTTCTGCACACTGGGGTTAAGAGCAGAGTGTGTGGGCTCTTCTGAGCTTTGCAGTTACATAGGGATTCAGTTGTCTGAAAAAAGGCGTTTATTTCGGGCTGAAAAACACGTTTTGAAAAAAGTGCTGTTACTGCCCCATAACTTACATGGGGTCGACCAAACTTGCAGAAACATGTTTATTTCTGCTGAAAAACACGTTTTGACACTTTCTGCACACTGGGGTTAAGAGCAGAGTGTGTGGGCTCTTCTGAGCCTTGCAGTTACATAGGGATTCAGTTGTCTGAAAAAACGTGTTTATTTCGGGCTGAAAAACACGTTTTGAAAAGTGTACTGTAACTGCCCCATAACTTACATGGGGTTGACCAAACTTGCAGAAACATGTTTATTTCTGCTGAAAAACATGTTTTAACACTTTCTGCACAGTAGGGTTAAGAGCTGAGTGTGTGGGCTCTTCTGAGCTTTGCAGTTACATAGGGATTCAGATGTCTGAAAAAAGGCGTTTATTTCGGGCTGAAAAACACGTTTTGAAAAAAGTGCTGTTACTGCCCCATAACTTACATGGGGTTGACCAAACTTGCAGAAACATGTTTATTTCTGCTGAAAAACACGTTTTGACACTTTCTGCACACTGGGGTTAAGAGCAGAGTGTGTGGGCTCTTCTGAACCTTGCAGTTACATAGGGATTCAGTTGTCTGAAAAAACGTGTTTATTTCGGGCTGAAAAACACGTTTTGAAAAAAGTGCTGTTACTGCCCCATAACTTACATGGGGTTGACCAAACTTGCAGAAACATGTTTATTTCTGCTGAAAAACATGTTTTGACACTTTCTGCACACTGGGGTTAAGAGCTGAGTGTGTGGGCTCTTCTGAGCTTTGCAGTTACATAGTGATTCAGTTGTCTGAAAAAAGGCGTTTATTTCGGGCTGAAAAACACGTTTTGAAAAAAGTGCTGTAACTGCCCCATAACTTACATGGGGTTGACCAAACTTGCAGAAACATGTTTATTTCTGCTGAAAAACATGTGTTGACACTTTCTGCACACTGGGGTTAAGAGCTGAGTGTGTGGGCTCTTCTGAGCTTTGCAGTTACATAGGGATTCAGTTGTCTGAAAAAACGCGTTTATTTCGGGCTGAAAAACACGTTTTGAAAAAAGTGCTGTAACTGCCCCATAACTTACATGGGGTTGACCAAACTTGCAGAAACATGTTTATTTCTGCTGAAAAACATGTGTTGACACTCTCTGCACACTGGGGTTAAGAGCTGAGTGTGTGGGCTCTTCTGAGCTTTGCAGTTACATAGGGATTCAGTTGTCTGAAAAAACGCGTTTATTTCGGGCTGAAAAACACGTTTTGAAAAAAGTGCTGTTACTGCCCCATAACTTACATGGGGTTGACCAAACTTGCAGAAACATGTTTATTTCTGCTGAAAAACATGTTTTGACACTTTCTGCACACTGGGGTTAAGAGCTGAGTGTGTGGGCTCTTCTGAGCCTTGCAGTTACATAGGGATTCAGTTGTCTGAAAAAACGTGTTTATTTCGGGCTGAAAAACACGTTTTGAAAAGTGTACTGTAACTGCCCCATAACTTACATGGGGTTGACCAAACTTGCAGAAACATGTTTATTTCTGCTGAAAAACATGTTTTAACACTTTCTGCACAGTGCGGTTAAGAGCTGAGTGTGTGGGCTCTTCTGAGCTTTGCAGTTACATAGGGATTCAGTTGTCTGAAAAAAGGCGTTTATTTCGGGCTGAAAAACACGTTTTGAAAAAAGTGCTGTAACTGCCCCATAACTTACATGGGGTTGACCAAACTTGCAGAAACATGTTTATTTCTGCTGAAAAACACGTTTTGACACTTTCTGCACACTGGGGTTAAGAGCAGAGTGTGTGGGCTCTTCTGAGCCTTGCAGTTACATAGGGATTCAGTTGTCTGAAAAAACGTGTTTATTTCGGGCTGAAAAACACGTTTTGAAAAGTGTACTGTAACTGCCCCATAACTTACATGGGGTTGACCAAACTTGCAGAAACATGTTTATTTCTGCTGAAAAACATGTTTTAACACTTTCTGCACAGTAGGGTTAAGAGCTGAGTGTGTGGGCTCTTCTGAGCTTTGCAGTTACATAGGGATTCAGATGTCTGAAAAAAGGCGTTTATTTCGGGCTGAAAAACACGTTTTGAAAAAAGTGCTGTTACTGCCCCATAACTTACATGGGGTTGACCAAACTTGCAGAAACATGTTTATTTCTGCTGAAAAACACGTTTTGACACTTTCTGCACACTGGGGTTAAGAGCAGAGTGTGTGGGCTCTTCTGAACCTTGCAGTTACATAGGGATTCAGTTGTCTGAAAAAACGTGTTTATTTCGGGCTGAAAAACACGTTTTGAAAAAAGTGCTGTTACTGCCCCATAACTTACATGGGGTTGACCAAACTTGCAGAAACATGTTTATTTCTGCTGAAAAACATGTTTTGACACTTTCTGCACACTGGGGTTAAGAGCTGAGTGTGTGGGCTCTTCTGAGCTTTGCAGTTACATAGTGATTCAGTTGTCTGAAAAAAGGCGTTTATTTCGGGCTGAAAAACACGTTTTGAAAAAAGTGCTGTAACTGCCCCATAACTTACATGGGGTTGACCAAACTTGCAGAAACATGTTTATTTCTGCTGAAAAACATGTGTTGACACTTTCTGCACACTGGGGTTAAGAGCTGAGTGTGTGGGCTCTTCTGAGCTTTGCAGTTACATAGGGATTCAGTTGTCTGAAAAAACGCGTTTATTTCGGGCTGAAAAACACGTTTTGAAAAAAGTGCTGTAACTGCCCCATAACTTACATGGGGTTGACCAAACTTGCAGAAACATGTTTATTTCTGCTGAAAAACATGTTTTGACACTTTCTGCACACTGGGGTTAAGAGCTGAGTGTGTGGGCTCTTCTGAGCTTTGCAGTTACATAGGGATTCAGTTGTCTGAAAAAACGCGTTTATTTCGGGCTGAAAAACACGTTTTGAAAAAAGTGCTGTAACTGCCCCATAACTTACATGGGGTTGACCAAACTTGCAGAAACATGTTTATTTCTGCTGAAAAACATGTTTTAACACTTTCTGCACAGTGGGGTTAAGAGCTGAGTGTGTGGGCTCTTCTGAGCTTTGCAGTTACATAGGGATTCAGTTGTCTGAAAAAAGGCGTTTATTTCGGGCTGAAAAACACGTTTTGAAAAAAGTGCTGTAACTGCCCCATAACTTACATGGGGTTGACCAAACTTGCAGAAACATGTTTATTTCTGCTGAAAAACACGTTTTGACACTTTCTGCACACTGGGGTTAAGAGCAGAGTGTGTGGGCTCTTCTGAACCTTGCAGTTACATAGGGATTCAGTTGTCTGAAAAAACGTGTTTATTTCGGGCTGAAAAACACGTTTTGAAAAAAGTGCTGTTACTGCCCCATAACTTACATGGGGTTGACCAAACTTGCAGAAACATGTTTATTTCTGCTGAAAAACATGTGTTGACACTCTCTGCACACTGGGGTTAAGAGCTGAGTGTGTGGGCTCTTCTGAGCTTTGCAGTTACATAGGGATTCAGTTGTCTGAAAAAACGCGTTTATTTCGGGCTGAAAAACACGTTTTGAAAAAAGTGCTGTTACTGCCCCATAACTTACATGGGGTTGACCAAACTTGCAGAAACATGTTTATTTCTGCTGAAAAACATGTTTTGACACTTTCTGCACACTGGGGTTAAGAGCTGAGTGTGTGGGCTCTTCTGAGCCTTGCAGTTACATAGGGATTCAGTTGTCTGAAAAAACGTGTTTATTTCGGGCTGAAAAACACGTTTTGAAAAGTGTACTGTAACTGCCCCATAACTTACATGGGGTTGACCAAACTTGCAGAAACATGTTTATTTCTGCTGAAAAACATGTTTTAACACTTTCTGCACAGTGGGGTTAAGAGCTGAGTGTGTGGGCTCTTCTGAGCTTTGCAGTTACATAGGGATTCAGTTGTCTGAAAAAAGGCGTTTATTTCGGGCTGAAAAACACGTTTTGAAAAGTGTACTGTAACTGCCCCATAACTTACATGGGGTTGACCAAACTTGCAGAAACATGTTTATTTCTGCTGAAAAACATGTGTTGACACTTTCTGCACACTGGGGTTAAGAGCTGAGTGTGTGGGCTCTTCTGAGCTTTGCAGTTACATAGGGATTCAGTTGTCTGAAAAAACGCGTTTATTTCGGGCTGAAAAACACGTTTTGAAAAAAGTGCTGTAACTGCCCCATAACTTACATGGGGTTGACCAAACTTCCAGAAACATGTTTATTTCTGCTGAAAAACACGTTTTGAAACTTTCTGCACACTGGGGTTAAGAGCAGAGTGTGTGGGCTCTTCTAAGCCTTGCAGTTACATAGGGATTCAGTTGTCTGAAAAAACGTGTTTATTTCGGGCTGAAAAACACGTTTTGAAAAGTGTACTGTAACTGCCCCATAACTTACATGGGGTTGACCAAACTTGCAGAAACATGTTTATTTCTGCTGAAAAACATGTGTTGACACTTTCTGCACACTGGGGTTAAGAGCAGAGTGTGTGGGCTCTTCTGAGCTTTGCAGTTACATAGGGATTCAGTTGTCTGAAAAAAGGCGTTTATTTCGGGCTGAAAAACACGTTTTGAAAAAAGTGCTGTTACTGCCCCATAACTTACATGGGGTCGACCAAACTTGCAGAAACATGTTTATTTCTGCTGAAAAACACGTTTTGACACTTTCTGCACACTGGGGTTAAGAGCAGAGTGTGTGGGCTCTTCTGAGCCTTGCAGTTACATAGGGATTCAGTTGTCTGAAAAAACGTGTTTATTTCGGGCTGAAAAACACGTTTTGAAAAGTGTACTGTAACTGCCCCATAACTTACATGGGGTTGACCAAACTTGCAGAAACATGTTTATTTCTGCTGAAAAACATGTTTTAACACTTTCTGCACAGTAGGGTTAAGAGCTGAGTGTGTGGGCTCTTCTGAGCTTTGCAGTTACATAGGGATTCAGATGTCTGAAAAAAGGCGTTTATTTCGGGCTGAAAAACACGTTTTGAAAAAAGTGCTGTTACTGCCCCATAACTTACATGGGGTTGACCAAACTTGCAGAAACATGTTTATTTCTGCTGAAAAACACGTTTTGACACTTTCTGCACACTGGGGTTAAGAGCAGAGTGTGTGGGCTCTTCTGAACCTTGCAGTTACATAGGGATTCAGTTGTCTGAAAAAACGTGTTTATTTCGGGCTGAAAAACACGTTTTGAAAAAAGTGCTGTTACTGCCCCATAACTTACATGGGGTTGACCAAACTTGCACAAACATGTTTATTTCTGCTGAAAAACATGTTTTGACACTTTCTGCACACTGGGGTTAAGAGCTGAGTGTGTGGGCTCTTCTGAGCTTTGCAGTTACATAGTGATTCAGTTGTCTGAAAAAAGGCGTTTATTTCGGGCTGAAAAACACGTTTTGAAAAAAGTGCTGTAACTGCCCCATAACTTACATGGGGTTGACCAAACTTGCAGAAACATGTTTATTTCTGCTGAAAAACATGTGTTGACACTTTCTGCACACTGGGGTTAAGAGCTGAGTGTGTGGGCTCTTCTGAGCTTTGCAGTTACATAGGGATTCAGTTGTCTGAAAAAACGCGTTTATTTCGGGCTGAAAAACACGTTTTGAAAAAAGTGCTGTAACTGCCCCATAACTTACATGGGGTTGACCAAACTTGCAGAAACATGTTTATTTCTGCTGAAAAACATGTGTTGACACTCTCTGCACACTGGGGTTAAGAGCTGAGTGTGTGGGCTCTTCTGAGCTTTGCAGTTACATAGGGATTCAGTTGTCTGAAAAAACGCGTTTATTTCGGGCTGAAAAACACGTTTTGAAAAAAGTGCTGTTACTGCCCCATAACTTACATGGGGTTGACCAAACTTGCAGAAACATGTTTATTTCTGCTGAAAAACATGTTTTGACACTTTCTGCACACTGGGGTTAAGAGCTGAGTGTGTGGGCTCTTCTGAGCCTTGCAGTTACATAGGGATTCAGTTGTCTGAAAAAACGTGTTTATTTCGGGCTGAAAAACACGTTTTGAAAAGTGTACTGTAACTGCCCCATAACTTACATGGGGTTGACCAAACTTGCAGAAACATGTTTATTTCTGCTGAAAAACATGTTTTAACACTTTCTGCACAGTGGGGTTAAGAGCTGAGTGTGTGGGCTCTTCTGAGCTTTGCAGTTACATAGGGATTCAGTTGTCTGAAAAAAGGCGTTTATTTCGGGCTGAAAAACACGTTTTGAAAAAAGTGCTGTAACTGCCCCATAACTTACATGGGGTTGACCAAACTTGCAGAAACATGTTTATTTCTGCTGAAAAACACGTTTTGACACTTTCTGCACACTGGGGTTAAGAGCAGAGTGTGTGGGCTCTTCTGAACCTTGCAGTTACATAGGGATTCAGTTGTCTGAAAAAACGTGTTTATTTCGGGCTGAAAAACACGTTTTGAAAAAAGTGCTGTTACTGCCCCATAACTTACATGGGGTTGACCAAACTTGCAGAAACATGTTTATTTCTGCTGAAAAACATGTTTTGACACTTTCTGCACACTGGGGTTAAGAGCTGAGTGTGTGGGCTCTTCTGAGCTTTGCAGTTACATAGTGATTCAGTTGTCTGAAAAAAGGCGTTTATTTCGGGCTGAAAAACACGTTTTGAAAAAAGTGCTGTTACTGCCCCATAACTTACATGGGGTTGACCAAACTTCCAGAAACATGTTTATTTCTGCTGAAAAACACGTTTTGAAACTTTCTGCACACTGGGGTTAAGAGCAGAGTGTGTGGGCTCTTCTAAGCCTTGCAGTTACATAGGGATTCAGTTGTCTGAAAAAAGGCGTTTATTTCGGGCTGAAAAACACGTTTTGAAAAGTGTACTGTAACTGCCCCATAACTTACATGGGGTTGACCAAACTTGCAGAAACATGTTTATTTCTGCTGAAAAACATGTGTTGACACTTTCTGCACACTGGGGTTAAGAGCTGAGTGTGTGGGCTCTTCTGAGCTTTGCAGTTACATAGGGATTCAGTTGTCTGAAAAAACGCGTTTATTTCGGGCTGAAAAACACGTTTTGAAAAAAGTGCTGTAACTGCCCCATAACTTACATGGGGTTGACCAAACTTCCAGAAACATGTTTATTTCTGCTGAAAAACACGTTTTGAAACTTTCTGCACACTGGGGTTAAGAGCAGAGTGTGTGGGCTCTTCTAAGCCTTGCAGTTACATAGGGATTCAGTTGTCTGAAAAAACGTGTTTATTTCGGGCTGAAAAACACGTTTTGAAAAGTGTACTGTAACTGCCCCATAACTTACATGGGGTTGACCAAACTTGCAGAAACATGTTTATTTCTGCTGAAAAACATGTTTTGACACTTTCTGCACACTGGGGTTAAGAGCTGAGTGTGTGGGCTCTTCTGAGCTTTGCAGTTACATAGGGATTCAGTTGTCTGAAAAAAGGCGTTTATTTCGGGCTGAAAAACACGTTTTGAAAAGTGTACTGTAACTGCCCCATAACTTACATGGGGTTGACCAAACTTGCAGAAACATGTTTATTTCTGCTGAAAAACACGTTTTGACACTTTCTGCACACTGGGGTTAAGAGCAGAGTGTGTGGGCTCTTCTGACCCTTGCAGTTACATAGGGATTCAGTTGTCTGAAAAAAGGCGTTTATTTCGGGCTGAAAAACACGTTTTGAAAAAAGTGCTGTTACTGCCCCATAACTTACATGGGGTTGACCAAACTTGCAGAAACATGTTTATTTCTGCTGAAAAACACGTTTTGACACTTTCTGCACACTGGGGTTAAGAGCAGAGTGTGTGGGCTCTTCTGAGCCTTGCAGTTACATAGGGATTCAGTTGTCTGAAAAAAGGCGTTTATTTCGGGCTGAAAAACACGTTTTGAAAAGTGTACTGTAACTGCCCCATAACTTACATGGGGTTGACCAAACTTGCAGAAACATGTTTATTTCTGCTGAAAAACATGTGTTGACACTTTCTGCACACTGGGGTTAAGAGCTGAGTGTGTGGGCTCTTCTGAGCTTTGCAGTTACATAGGGATTCAGTTGTCTGAAAAAACGCGTTTATTTCGGGCTGAAAAACACGTTTTGAAAAAAGTGCTGTAACTGCCCCATAACTTACATGGGGTTGACCAAACTTCCAGAAACATGTTTATTTCTGCTGAAAAACACGTTTTGAAACTTTCTGCACACTGGGGTTAAGAGCAGAGTGTGTGGGCTCTTCTAAGCCTTGCAGTTACATAGGGATTCAGTTGTCTGAAAAAACGTGTTTATTTCGGGCTGAAAAACACGTTTTGAAAAGTGTACTGTAACTGCCCCATAACTTACATGGGGTTGACCAAACTTGCAGAAACATGTTTATTTCTGCTGAAAAACATGTGTTGACACTTTCTGCACACTGGGGTTAAGAGCTGAGTGTGTGGGCTCTTCTGAGCTTTGCAGTTACATAGGGATTCAGTTGTCTGAAAAAACGCGTTTATTTCGGGCTGAAAAACACGTTTTGAAAAAAGTGCTGTAACTGCCCCATAACTTACATGGGGTTGACCAAACTTCCAGAAACATGTTTATTTCTGCTGAAAAACACGTTTTGAAACTTTCTGCACACTGGGGTTAAGAGCAGAGTGTGTGGGCTCTTCTAAGCCTTGCAGTTACATAGGGATTCAGTTGTCTGAAAAAACGTGTTTATTTCGGGCTGAAAAACACGTTTTGAAAAGTGTACTGTAACTGCCCCATAACTTACATGGGGTTGACCAAACTTGCAGAAACATGTTTATTTCTGCTGAAAAACATGTGTTGACACTTTCTGCACACTGGGGTTAAGAGCAGAGTGTGTGGGCTCTTCTGAGCTTTGCAGTTACATAGGGATTCAGTTGTCTGAAAAAAGGCGTTTATTTCGGGCTGAAAAACACGTTTTGAAAAAAGTGCTGTTACTGCCCCATAACTTACATGGGGTCGACCAAACTTGCAGAAACATGTTTATTTCTGCTGAAAAACACGTTTTGACACTTTCTGCACACTGGGGTTAAGAGCAGAGTGTGTGGGCTCTTCTGAGCCTTGCAGTTACATAGGGATTCAGTTGTCTGAAAAAACGTGTTTATTTCGGGCTGAAAAACACGTTTTGAAAAGTGTACTGTAACTGCCCCATAACTTACATGGGGTTGACCAAACTTGCAGAAACATGTTTATTTCTGCTGAAAAACATGTTTTAACACTTTCTGCACAGTAGGGTTAAGAGCTGAGTGTGTGGGCTCTTCTGAGCTTTGCAGTTACATAGGGATTCAGATGTCTGAAAAAAGGCGTTTATTTCGGGCTGAAAAACACGTTTTGAAAAAAGTGCTGTTACTGCCCCATAACTTACATGGGGTTGACCAAACTTGCAGAAACATGTTTATTTCTGCTGAAAAACACGTTTTGACACTTTCTGCACACTGGGGTTAAGAGCAGAGTGTGTGGGCTCTTCTGAACCTTGCAGTTACATAGGGATTCAGTTGTCTGAAAAAACGTGTTTATTTCGGGCTGAAAAACACGTTTTGAAAAAAGTGCTGTTACTGCCCCATAACTTACATGGGGTTGACCAAACTTGCAGAAACATGTTTATTTCTGCTGAAAAACATGTTTTGACACTTTCTGCACACTGGGGTTAAGAGCTGAGTGTGTGGGCTCTTCTGAGCTTTGCAGTTACATAGTGATTCAGTTGTCTGAAAAAAGGCGTTTATTTCGGGCTGAAAAACACGTTTTGAAAAAAGTGCTGTAACTGCCCCATAACTTACATGGGGTTGACCAAACTTGCAGAAACATGTTTATTTCTGCTGAAAAACATGTGTTGACACTTTCTGCACACTGGGGTTAAGAGCTGAGTGTGTGGGCTCTTCTGAGCTTTGCAGTTACATAGGGATTCAGTTGTCTGAAAAAACGCGTTTATTTCGGGCTGAAAAACACGTTTTGAAAAAAGTGCTGTAACTGCCCCATAACTTACATGGGGTTGACCAAACTTGCAGAAACATGTTTATTTCTGCTGAAAAACATGTGTTGACACTCTCTGCACACTGGGGTTAAGAGCTGAGTGTGTGGGCTCTTCTGAGCTTTGCAGTTACATAGGGATTCAGTTGTCTGAAAAAACGCGTTTATTTCGGGCTGAAAAACACGTTTTGAAAAAAGTGCTGTTACTGCCCCATAACTTACATGGGGTTGACCAAACTTGCAGAAACATGTTTATTTCTGCTGAAAAACATGTTTTGACACTTTCTGCACACTGGGGTTAAGAGCTGAGTGTGTGGGCTCTTCTGAGCCTTGCAGTTACATAGGGATTCAGTTGTCTGAAAAAACGTGTTTATTTCGGGCTGAAAAACACGTTTTGAAAAGTGTACTGTAACTGCCCCATAACTTACATGGGGTTGACCAAACTTGCAGAAACATGTTTATTTCTGCTGAAAAACATGTTTTAACACTTTCTGCACAGTGCGGTTAAGAGCTGAGTGTGTGGGCTCTTCTGAGCTTTGCAGTTACATAGGGATTCAGTTGTCTGAAAAAAGGCGTTTATTTCGGGCTGAAAAACACGTTTTGAAAAAAGTGCTGTAACTGCCCCATAACTTACATGGGGTTGACCAAACTTGCAGAAACATGTTTATTTCTGCTGAAAAACACGTTTTGACACTTTCTGCACACTGGGGTTAAGAGCAGAGTGTGTGGGCTCTTCTGAGCCTTGCAGTTACATAGGGATTCAGTTGTCTGAAAAAACGTGTTTATTTCGGGCTGAAAAACACGTTTTGAAAAGTGTACTGTAACTGCCCCATAACTTACATGGGGTTGACCAAACTTGCAGAAACATGTTTATTTCTGCTGAAAAACATGTTTTAACACTTTCTGCACAGTAGGGTTAAGAGCTGAGTGTGTGGGCTCTTCTGAGCTTTGCAGTTACATAGGGATTCAGATGTCTGAAAAAAGGCGTTTATTTCGGGCTGAAAAACACGTTTTGAAAAAAGTGCTGTTACTGCCCCATAACTTACATGGGGTTGACCAAACTTGCAGAAACATGTTTATTTCTGCTGAAAAACACGTTTTGACACTTTCTGCACACTGGGGTTAAGAGCAGAGTGTGTGGGCTCTTCTGAACCTTGCAGTTACATAGGGATTCAGTTGTCTGAAAAAACGTGTTTATTTCGGGCTGAAAAACACGTTTTGAAAAAAGTGCTGTTACTGCCCCATAACTTACATGGGGTTGACCAAACTTGCAGAAACATGTTTATTTCTGCTGAAAAACATGTTTTGACACTTTCTGCACACTGGGGTTAAGAGCTGAGTGTGTGGGCTCTTCTGAGCTTTGCAGTTACATAGTGATTCAGTTGTCTGAAAAAAGGCGTTTATTTCGGGCTGAAAAACACGTTTTGAAAAAAGTGCTGTAACTGCCCCATAACTTACATGGGGTTGACCAAACTTGCAGAAACATGTTTATTTCTGCTGAAAAACATGTGTTGACACTTTCTGCACACTGGGGTTAAGAGCTGAGTGTGTGGGCTCTTCTGAGCTTTGCAGTTACATAGGGATTCAGTTGTCTGAAAAAACGCGTTTATTTCGGGCTGAAAAACACGTTTTGAAAAAAGTGCTGTAACTGCCCCATAACTTACATGGGGTTGACCAAACTTGCAGAAACATGTTTATTTCTGCTGAAAAACATGTGTTGACACTCTCTGCACACTGGGGTTAAGAGCTGAGTGTGTGGGCTCTTCTGAGCTTTGCAGTTACATAGGGATTCAGTTGTCTGAAAAAACGCGTTTATTTCGGGCTGAAAAACACGTTTTGAAAAAAAGTGCTGTTACTGCCCCATAACTTACATGGGGTTGACCAAACTTGCAGAAACATGTTTATTTCTGCTGAAAAACATGTTTTGACACTTTCTGCACACTGGGGTTAAGAGCTGAGTGTGTGGGCTCTTCTGAGCCTTGCAGTTACATGGGATTCAGTTGTCTGAAAAAACGTGTTTATTTCGGGCTGAAAAACACGTTTTGAAAAGTGTACTGTAACTGCCCCATAACTTACATGGGGTTGACCAAACTTGCAGAAACATGTTTATTTCTGCTGAAAAACATGTTTTAACACTTTCTGCACAGTGGGGTTAAGAGCTGAGTGTGTGGGCTCTTCTGAGCTTTGCAGTTACATAGGGATTCAGTTGTCTGAAAAAAGGCGTTTATTTCGGGCTGAAAAACACGTTTTGAAAAAAGTGCTGTAACTGCCCCATAACTTACATGGGGTTGACCAAACTTGCAGAAACATGTTTATTTCTGCTGAAAAACACGTTTTGACACTTTCTGCACACTGGGGTTAAGAGCAGAGTGTGTGGGCTCTTCTGAACCTTGCAGTTACATAGGGATTCAGTTGTCTGAAAAAACGTGTTTATTTCGGGCTGAAAAACACGTTTTGAAAAAAGTGCTGTTACTGCCCCATAACTTACATGGGGTTGACCAAACTTGCAGAAACATGTTTATTTCTGCTGAAAAACATGTGTTGACACTCTCTGCACACTGGGGTTAAGAGCTGAGTGTGTGGGCTCTTCTGAGCTTTGCAGTTACATAGGGATTCAGTTGTCTGAAAAAACGCGTTTATTTCGGGCTGAAAAACACGTTTTGAAAAAAGTGCTGTTACTGCCCCATAACTTACATGGGGTTGACCAAACTTGCAGAAACATGTTTATTTCTGCTGAAAAACATGTTTTGACACTTTCTGCACACTGGGGTTAAGAGCTGAGTGTGTGGGCTCTTCTGAGCCTTGCAGTTACATAGGGATTCAGTTGTCTGAAAAAACGTGTTTATTTCGGGCTGAAAAACACGTTTTGAAAAGTGTACTGTAACTGCCCCATAACTTACATGGGGTTGACCAAACTTGCAGAAACATGTTTATTTCTGCTGAAAAACATGTTTTAACACTTTCTGCACAGTGGGGTTAAGAGCTGAGTGTGTGGGCTCTTCTGAGCTTTGCAGTTACATAGGGATTCAGTTGTCTGAAAAAAGGCGTTTATTTCGGGCTGAAAAACACGTTTTGAAAAGTGTACTGTAACTGCCCCATAACTTACATGGGGTTGACCAAACTTGCAGAAACATGTTTATTTCTGCTGAAAAACATGTGTTGACACTTTCTGCACACTGGGGTTAAGAGCTGAGTGTGTGGGCTCTTCTGAGCTTTGCAGTTACATAGGGATTCAGTTGTCTGAAAAAACGCGTTTATTTCGGGCTGAAAAACACGTTTTGAAAAAAGTGCTGTAACTGCCCCATAACTTACATGGGGTTGACCAAACTTCCAGAAACATGTTTATTTCTGCTGAAAAACACGTTTTGAAACTTTCTGCACACTGGGGTTAAGAGCAGAGTGTGTGGGCTCTTCTAAGCCTTGCAGTTACATAGGGATTCAGTTGTCTGAAAAAACGTGTTTATTTCGGGCTGAAAAACACGTTTTGAAAAGTGTACTGTAACTGCCCCATAACTTACATGGGGTTGACCAAACTTGCAGAAACATGTTTATTTCTGCTGAAAAACATGTGTTGACACTTTCTGCACACTGGGGTTAAGAGCAGAGTGTGTGGGCTCTTCTGAGCTTTGCAGTTACATAGGGATTCAGTTGTCTGAAAAAAGGCGTTTATTTCGGGCTGAAAAACACGTTTTGAAAAAAGTGCTGTTACTGCCCCATAACTTACATGGGGTCGACCAAACTTGCAGAAACATGTTTATTTCTGCTGAAAAACACGTTTTGACACTTTCTGCACACTGGGGTTAAGAGCAGAGTGTGTGGGCTCTTCTGAGCCTTGCAGTTACATAGGGATTCAGTTGTCTGAAAAAACGTGTTTATTTCGGGCTGAAAAACACGTTTTGAAAAGTGTACTGTAACTGCCCCATAACTTACATGGGGTTGACCAAACTTGCAGAAACATGTTTATTTCTGCTGAAAAACATGTTTTAACACTTTCTGCACAGTAGGGTTAAGAGCTGAGTGTGTGGGCTCTTCTGAGCTTTGCAGTTACATAGGGATTCAGATGTCTGAAAAAAGGCGTTTATTTCGGGCTGAAAAACACGTTTTGAAAAAAGTGCTGTTACTGCCCCATAACTTACATGGGGTTGACCAAACTTGCAGAAACATGTTTATTTCTGCTGAAAAACACGTTTTGACACTTTCTGCACACTGGGGTTAAGAGCAGAGTGTGTGGGCTCTTCTGAACCTTGCAGTTACATAGGGATTCAGTTGTCTGAAAAAACGTGTTTATTTCGGGCTGAAAAACACGTTTTGAAAAAAGTGCTGTTACTGCCCCATAACTTACATGGGGTTGACCAAACTTGCACAAACATGTTTATTTCTGCTGAAAAACATGTTTTGACACTTTCTGCACACTGGGGTTAAGAGCTGAGTGTGTGGGCTCTTCTGAGCTTTGCAGTTACATAGTGATTCAGTTGTCTGAAAAAAGGCGTTTATTTCGGGCTGAAAAACACGTTTTGAAAAAAGTGCTGTAACTGCCCCATAACTTACATGGGGTTGACCAAACTTGCAGAAACATGTTTATTTCTGCTGAAAAACATGTGTTGACACTTTCTGCACACTGGGGTTAAGAGCTGAGTGTGTGGGCTCTTCTGAGCTTTGCAGTTACATAGGGATTCAGTTGTCTGAAAAAACGCGTTTATTTCGGGCTGAAAAACACGTTTTGAAAAAAGTGCTGTAACTGCCCCATAACTTACATGGGGTTGACCAAACTTGCAGAAACATGTTTATTTCTGCTGAAAAACATGTGTTGACACTCTCTGCACACTGGGGTTAAGAGCTGAGTGTGTGGGCTCTTCTGAGCTTTGCAGTTACATAGGGATTCAGTTGTCTGAAAAAACGCGTTTATTTCGGGCTGAAAAACACGTTTTGAAAAAAGTGCTGTTACTGCCCCATAACTTACATGGGGTTGACCAAACTTGCAGAAACATGTTTATTTCTGCTGAAAAACATGTTTTGACACTTTCTGCACACTGGGGTTAAGAGCTGAGTGTGTGGGCTCTTCTGAGCCTTGCAGTTACATAGGGATTCAGTTGTCTGAAAAAACGTGTTTATTTCGGGCTGAAAAACACGTTTTGAAAAGTGTACTGTAACTGCCCCATAACTTACATGGGGTTGACCAAACTTGCAGAAACATGTTTATTTCTGCTGAAAAACATGTTTTAACACTTTCTGCACACTGGGGTTAAGAGCAGAGTGTGTGGGCTCTTCTGAGCTTTGCAGTTACATAGGGATTCAGTTGTCTGAAAAAAGGCGTTTATTTCGGGCTGAAAAACACGTTTTGAAAAAAGTGCTGTAACTGCCCCATAACTTACATGGGGTTGACCAAACTTGCAGAAACATGTTTATTTCTGCTGAAAAACACGTTTTGACACTTTCTGCACACTGGGGTTAAGAGCAGAGTGTGTGGGCTCTTCTGAACCTTGCAGTTACATAGGGATTCAGTTGTCTGAAAAAACGTGTTTATTTCGGGCTGAAAAACACGTTTTGAAAAAAGTGCTGTTACTGCCCCATAACTTACATGGGGTTGACCAAACTTGCAGAAACATGTTTATTTCTGCTGAAAAACATGTTTTGACACTTTCTGCACACTGGGGTTAAGAGCTGAGTGTGTGGGCTCTTCTGAGCTTTGCAGTTACATAGTGATTCAGTTGTCTGAAAAAAGGCGTTTATTTCGGGCTGAAAAACACGTTTTGAAAAAAGTGCTGTTACTGCCCCATAACTTACATGGGGTTGACCAAACTTCCAGAAACATGTTTATTTCTGCTGAAAAACACGTTTTGAAACTTTCTGCACACTGGGGTTAAGAGCAGAGTGTGTGGGCTCTTCTAAGCCTTGCAGTTACATAGGGATTCAGTTGTCTGAAAAAAGGCGTTTATTTCGGGCTGAAAAACACGTTTTGAAAAGTGTACTGTAACTGCCCCATAACTTACATGGGGTTGACCAAACTTGCAGAAACATGTTTATTTCTGCTGAAAAACATGTGTTGACACTTTCTGCACACTGGGGTTAAGAGCTGAGTGTGTGGGCTCTTCTGAGCTTTGCAGTTACATAGGGATTCAGTTGTCTGAAAAAACGCGTTTATTTCGGGCTGAAAAACACGTTTTGAAAAAAGTGCTGTAACTGCCCCATAACTTACATGGGGTTGACCAAACTTCCAGAAACATGTTTATTTCTGCTGAAAAACACGTTTTGAAACTTTCTGCACACTGGGGTTAAGAGCAGAGTGTGTGGGCTCTTCTAAGCCTTGCAGTTACATAGGGATTCAGTTGTCTGAAAAAACGTGTTTATTTCGGGCTGAAAAACACGTTTTGAAAAGTGTACTGTAACTGCCCCATAACTTACATGGGGTTGACCAAACTTGCAGAAACATGTTTATTTCTGCTGAAAAACATGTTTTGACACTTTCTGCACACTGGGGTTAAGAGCTGAGTGTGTGGGCTCTTCTGAGCTTTGCAGTTACATAGGGATTCAGTTGTCTGAAAAAAGGCGTTTATTTCGGGCTGAAAAACACGTTTTGAAAAGTGTACTGTAACTGCCCCATAACTTACATGGGGTTGACCAAACTTGCAGAAACATGTTTATTTCTGCTGAAAAACACGTTTTGACACTTTCTGCACACTGGGGTTAAGAGCAGAGTGTGTGGGCTCTTCTGACCCTTGCAGTTACATAGGGATTCAGTTGTCTGAAAAAAGGCGTTTATTTCGGGCTGAAAAACACGTTTTGAAAAAAGTGCTGTTACTGCCCCATAACTTACATGGGGTTGACCAAACTTGCAGAAACATGTTTATTTCTGCTGAAAAACACGTTTTGACACTTTCTGCACACTGGGGTTAAGAGCAGAGTGTGTGGGCTCTTCTGAGCCTTGCAGTTACATAGGGATTCAGTTGTCTGAAAAAAGGCGTTTATTTCGGGCTGAAAAACACGTTTTGAAAAGTGTACTGTAACTGCCCCATAACTTACATGGGGTTGACCAAACTTGCAGAAACATGTTTATTTCTGCTGAAAAACATGTGTTGACACTTTCTGCACACTGGGGTTAAGAGCTGAGTGTGTGGGCTCTTCTGAGCTTTGCAGTTACATAGGGATTCAGTTGTCTGAAAAAACGCGTTTATTTCGGGCTGAAAAACACGTTTTGAAAAAAGTGCTGTAACTGCCCCATAACTTACATGGGGTTGACCAAACTTCCAGAAACATGTTTATTTCTGCTGAAAAACACGTTTTGAAACTTTCTGCACACTGGGGTTAAGAGCAGAGTGTGTGGGCTCTTCTAAGCCTTGCAGTTACATAGGGATTCAGTTGTCTGAAAAAACGTGTTTATTTCGGGCTGAAAAACACGTTTTGAAAAGTGTACTGTAACTGCCCCATAACTTACATGGGGTTGACCAAACTTGCAGAAACATGTTTATTTCTGCTGAAAAACATGTGTTGACACTTTCTGCACACTGGGGTTAAGAGCTGAGTGTGTGGGCTCTTCTGAGCTTTGCAGTTACATAGGGATTCAGTTGTCTGAAAAAACGCGTTTATTTCGGGCTGAAAAACACGTTTTGAAAAAAGTGCTGTAACTGCCCCATAACTTACATGGGGTTGACCAAACTTCCAGAAACATGTTTATTTCTGCTGAAAAACACGTTTTGAAACTTTCTGCACACTGGGGTTAAGAGCAGAGTGTGTGGGCTCTTCTAAGCCTTGCAGTTACATAGGGATTCAGTTGTCTGAAAAAACGTGTTTATTTCGGGCTGAAAAACACGTTTTGAAAAGTGTACTGTAACTGCCCCATAACTTACATGGGGTTGACCAAACTTGCAGAAACATGTTTATTTCTGCTGAAAAACATGTGTTGACACTTTCTGCACACTGGGGTTAAGAGCAGAGTGTGTGGGCTCTTCTGAGCTTTGCAGTTACATAGGGATTCAGTTGTCTGAAAAAAGGCGTTTATTTCGGGCTGAAAAACACGTTTTGAAAAAAGTGCTGTTACTGCCCCATAACTTACATGGGGTCGACCAAACTTGCAGAAACATGTTTATTTCTGCTGAAAAACACGTTTTGACACTTTCTGCACACTGGGGTTAAGAGCAGAGTGTGTGGGCTCTTCTGAGCCTTGCAGTTACATAGGGATTCAGTTGTCTGAAAAAACGTGTTTATTTCGGGCTGAAAAACACGTTTTGAAAAGTGTACTGTAACTGCCCCATAACTTACATGGGGTTGACCAAACTTGCAGAAACATGTTTATTTCTGCTGAAAAACATGTTTTAACACTTTCTGCACAGTAGGGTTAAGAGCTGAGTGTGTGGGCTCTTCTGAGCTTTGCAGTTACATAGGGATTCAGATGTCTGAAAAAAGGCGTTTATTTCGGGCTGAAAAACACGTTTTGAAAAAAGTGCTGTTACTGCCCCATAACTTACATGGGGTTGACCAAACTTGCAGAAACATGTTTATTTCTGCTGAAAAACACGTTTTGACACTTTCTGCACACTGGGGTTAAGAGCAGAGTGTGTGGGCTCTTCTGAACCTTGCAGTTACATAGGGATTCAGTTGTCTGAAAAAACGTGTTTATTTCGGGCTGAAAAACACGTTTTGAAAAAAGTGCTGTTACTGCCCCATAACTTACATGGGGTTGACCAAACTTGCAGAAACATGTTTATTTCTGCTGAAAAACATGTTTTGACACTTTCTGCACACTGGGGTTAAGAGCTGAGTGTGTGGGCTCTTCTGAGCTTTGCAGTTACATAGTGATTCAGTTGTCTGAAAAAAGGCGTTTATTTCGGGCTGAAAAACACGTTTTGAAAAAAGTGCTGTAACTGGCCCATAACTTACATGGGGTTGACCAAACTTGCAGAAACATGTTTATTTCTGCTGAAAAACATGTGTTGACACTTTCTGCACACTGGGGTTAAGAGCTGAGTGTGTGGGCTCTTCTGAGCTTTGCAGTTACATAGGGATTCAGTTGTCTGAAAAAACGCGTTTATTTCGGGCTGAAAAACACGTTTTGAAAAAAGTGCTGTTACTGCCCCATAACTTACATGGGGTTGACCAAACTTGCAGAAACATGTTTATTTCTGCTGAAAAACATGTTTTGACACTTTCTGCACACTGGGGTTAAGAGCTGAGTGTGTGGGCTCTTCTGAGCTTTGCAGTTACATAGTGATTCAGTTGTCTGAAAAAAGGCGTTTATTTCGGGCTGAAAAACACGTTTTGAAAAAAGTGCTGTAACTGGCCCATAACTTACATGGGGTTGACCAAACTTGCAGAAACATGTTTATTTCTGCTGAAAAACATGTGTTGACACTTTCTGCACACTGGGGTTAAGAGCTGAGTGTGTGGGCTCTTCTGAGCTTTGCAGTTACATAGGGATTCAGTTGTCTGAAAAAACGCGTTTATTTCGGGCTGAAAAACACGTTTTGAAAAAAGTGCTGTAACTGCCCCATAACTTACATGGGGTTGACCAAACTTGCAGAAACATGTTTATTTCTGCTGAAAAACATGTGTTGACACTCTCTGCACACTGGGGTTAAGAGCTGAGTGTGTGGGCTCTTCTGAGCTTTGCAGTTACATAGGGATTCAGTTGTCTGAAAAAACGCGTTTATTTCGGGCTGAAAAACACGTTTTGAAAAAAGTGCTGTTACTGCCCCATAACTTACATGGGGTTGACCAAACTTGCAGAAACATGTTTATTTCTGCTGAAAAACATGTTTTGACACTTTCTGCACACTGGGGTTAAGAGCTGAGTGTGTGGGCTCTTCTGAGCCTTGCAGTTACATAGGGATTCAGTTGTCTGAAAAAACGTGTTTATTTCGGGCTGAAAAACACGTTTTGAAAAGTGTACTGTAACTGCCCCATAACTTACATGGGGTTGACCAAACTTGCAGAAACATGTTTATTTCTGCTGAAAAACATGTTTTAACACTTTCTGCACAGTGGGGTTAAGAGCTGAGTGTGTGGGCTCTTCTGAGCTTTGCAGTTACATAGGGATTCAGTTGTCTGAAAAAAGGCGTTTATTTCGGGCTGAAAAACACGTTTTGAAAAAAGTGCTGTAACTGCCCCATAACTTACATGGGGTTGACCAAACTTGCAGAAACATGTTTATTTCTGCTGAAAAACACGTTTTGACACTTTCTGCACACTGGGGTTAAGAGCAGAGTGTGTGGGCTCTTCTGAACCTTGCAGTTACATAGGGATTCAGTTGTCTGAAAAAACGTGTTTATTTCGGGCTGAAAAACACGTTTTGAAAAAAGTGCTGTTACTGCCCCATAACTTACATGGGGTTGACCAAACTTGCAGAAACATGTTTATTTCTGCTGAAAAACATGTTTTGACACTTTCTGCACACTGGGGTTAAGAGCTGAGTGTGTGGGCTCTTCTGAGCTTTGCAGTTACATAGTGATTCAGTTGTCTGAAAAAAGGCGTTTATTTCGGGCTGAAAAACACGTTTTGAAAAAAGTGCTGTAACTGCCCCATAACTTACATGGGGTTGACCAAACTTGCAGAAACATGTTTATTTCTGCTGAAAAACATGTGTTGACACTTTCTGCACACTGGGGTTAAGAGCTGAGTGTGTGGGCTCTTCTGAGCTTTGCAGTTACATAGGGATTCAGTTGTCTGAAAAAACGCGTTTATTTCGGGCTGAAAAACACGTTTTGAAAAAAGTGCTGTAACTGCCCCATAACTTACATGGGGTTGACCAAACTTGCAGAAACATGTTTATTTCTGCTGAAAAACATGTGTTGACACTCTCTGCACACTGGGGTTAAGAGCTGAGTGTGTGGGCTCTTCTGAGCTTTGCAGTTACATAGGGATTCAGTTGTCTGAAAAAACGCGTTTATTTCGGGCTGAAAAACACGTTTTGAAAAAAGTGCTGTTACTGCCCCATAACTTACATGGGGTTGACCAAACTTCCAGAAACATGTTTATTTCTGCTGAAAAACACGTTTTGAAACTTTCTGCACACTGGGGTTAAGAGCAGAGTGTGTGGGCTCTTCTAAGCCTTGCAGTTACATAGGGATTCAGTTGTCTGAAAAAAGGCGTTTATTTCGGGCTGAAAAACACGTTTTGAAAAGTGTACTGTAACTGCCCCATAACTTACATGGGGTTGACCAAACTTGCAGAAACATGTTTATTTCTGCTGAAAAACATGTGTTGACACTTTCTGCACACTGGGGTTAAGAGCTGAGTGTGTGGGCTCTTCTGAGCTTTGCAGTTACATAGGGATTCAGTTGTCTGAAAAAACGCGTTTATTTCGGGCTGAAAAACACGTTTTGAAAAAAGTGCTGTAACTGCCCCATAACTTACATGGGGTTGACCAAACTTCCAGAAACATGTTTATTTCTGCTGAAAAACACGTTTTGAAACTTTCTGCACACTGGGGTTAAGAGCAGAGTTTGGGGCTCTTCTGAGCCTTGCAGTTACATAGGGATTCAGTTGTCTGAAAAAACGTGTTTATTTCGGGCTGAAAAACACGTTTTGAAAAGTGTACTGTAACTGCCCCATAACTTACATGGGGTTGACCAAACTTGCAGAAACATGTTTATTTCTGCTGAAAAACATGTTTTGACACTTTCTGCACACTGGGGTTAAGAGCTGAGTGTGTGGGCTCTTCTGAGCTTTGCAGTTACATAGGGATTCAGTTGTCTGAAAAAAGGCGTTTATTTCGGGCTGAAAAACACGTTTTGAAAAGTGTACTGTAACTGCCCCATAACTTACATGGGGTTGACCAAACTTGCAGAAACATGTTTATTTCTGCTGAAAAACACGTTTTGACACTTTCTGCACACTGGGGTTAAGAGCAGAGTGTGTGGGCTCTTCTGACCCTTGCAGTTACATAGGGATTCAGTTGTCTGAAAAAAGGCGTTTATTTCGGGCTGAAAAACACGTTTTGAAAAAAGTGCTGTTACTGCCCCATAACTTACATGGGGTTGACCAAACTTGCAGAAACATGTTTATTTCTGCTGAAAAACACGTTTTGACACTTTCTGCACACTGGGGTTAAGAGCAGAGTGTGTGGGCTCTTCTGAGCCTTGCAGTTACATAGGGATTCAGTTGTCTGAAAAAAGGCGTTTATTTCGGGCTGAAAAACACGTTTTGAAAAGTGTACTGTAACTGCCCCATAACTTACATGGGGTTGACCAAACTTGCAGAAACATGTTTATTTCTGCTGAAAAACATGTGTTGACACTTTCTGCACACTGGGGTTAAGAGCTGAGTGTGTGGGCTCTTCTGAGCTTTGCAGTTACATAGGGATTCAGTTGTCTGAAAAAACGCGTTTATTTCGGGCTGAAAAACACGTTTTGAAAAAAGTGCTGTAACTGCCCCATAACTTACATGGGGTTGACCAAACTTCCAGAAACATGTTTATTTCTGCTGAAAAACACGTTTTGAAACTTTCTGCACACTGGGGTTAAGAGCAGAGTGTGTGGGCTCTTCTAAGCCTTGCAGTTACATAGGGATTCAGTTGTCTGAAAAAACGTGTTTATTTCGGGCTGAAAAACACGTTTTGAAAAGTGTACTGTAACTGCCCCATAACTTACATAGGGTTGACCAAACTTGCAGAAACATGTTTATTTCTGCTGAAAAACATGTTTTGACACTTTCTGCACACTGGGGTTAAGAGCTGAGTGTGTGGGCTCTTCTGAGCTTTGCAGTTACATAGGGATTCAGTTGTCTGAAAAAAGGCGTTTATTTCGGGCTGAAAAACACGTTTTGAAAAAAGTGCTGTAACTGCCCCATAACTTACATGGGGTTGACCAAACTTGCAGAAACATGTTTATTTCTGCTGAAAAACATGTGTTGACACTTTCTGCACACTGGGGTTAAGAGCTGAGTGTGTGGGCTCTTCTGAGCTTTGCAGTTACATAGGGATTCAGTTGTCTGAAAAAACGCGTTTATTTCGGGCTGAAAAACACGTTTTGAAAAAAGTGCTGTAACTGCCCCATAACTTACATGGGGTTGACCAAACTTGCAGAAACATGTTTATTTCTGCTGAAAAACATGTGTTGACACTCTCTGCACACTGGGGTTAAGAGCTGAGTGTGTGGGCTCTTCTGAGCTTTGCAGTTACATAGGGATTCAGTTGTCTGAAAAAACGCGTTTATTTCGGGCTGAAAAACACGTTTTGAAAAAAGTGCTGTTACTGCCCCATAACTTACATGGGGTTGACCAAACTTGCAGAAACATGTTTATTTCTGCTGAAAAACATGTTTTGACACTTTCTGCACACTGGGGTTAAGAGCTGAGTGTGTGGGCTCTTCTGAGCCTTGCAGTTACATAGGGATTCAGTTGTCTGAAAAAACGCGTTTATTTCGGGCTGAAAAACACGTTTTGAAAAAAGTGCTGTTACTGCCCCATAACTTACATGGGGTTGACCAAACTTGCAGAAACATGTTTATTTCTGCTGAAAAACATGTTTTGACACTTTCTGCACACTGGGGTTAAGAGCTGAGTGTGTGGGCTCTTCTGAGCCTTGCAGTTACATAGGGATTCAGTTGTCTGAAAAAACGTGTTTATTTCGGGCTGAAAAACACGTTTTGAAAAGTGTACTGTAACTGCCCCATAACTTACATGGGGTTGACCAAACTTGCAGAAACATGTTTATTTCTGCTGAAAAACATGTGTTGACACTTTCTGCACACTGGGGTTAAGAGCTGAGTGTGTGGGCTCTTCTGAGCTTTGCAGTTACATAGGGATTCAGTTGTCTGAAAAAACGCGTTTATTTCGGGCTGAAAAACACGTTTTGAAAAAAGTGCTGTAACTGCCCCATAACTTACATGGGGTTGACCAAACTTCCAGAAACATGTTTATTTCTGCTGAAAAACACGTTTTGAAACTTTCTGCACACTGGGGTTAAGAGCAGAGTGTGTGGGCTCTTCTAAGCCTTGCAGTTACATAGGGATTCAGTTGTCTGAAAAAACGTGTTTATTTCGGGCTGAAAAACACGTTTTGAAAAGTGTACTGTAACTGCCCCATAACTTACATGGGGTTGACCAAACTTGCAGAAACATGTTTATTTCTGCTGAAAAACATGTGTTGACACTTTCTGCACACTGGGGTTAAGAGCAGAGTGTGTGGGCTCTTCTGAGCTTTGCAGTTACATAGGGATTCAGTTGTCTGAAAAAAGGCGTTTATTTCGGGCTGAAAAACACGTTTTGAAAAAAGTGCTGTTACTGCCCCATAACTTACATGGGGTTGACCAAACTTGCAGAAACATGTTTATTTCTGCTGAAAAACATGTTTTGACACTTTCTGCACACTGGGGTTAAGAGCTGAGTGTGTGGGCTCTTCTGAGCCTTGCAGTTACATAGGGATTCAGTTGTCTGAAAAAACGTGTTTATTTCGGGCTGAAAAACACGTTTTGAAAAGTGTACTGTAACTGCCCCATAACTTACATGGGGTTGACCAAACTTGCAGAAACATGTTTATTTCTGCTGAAAAACATGTTTTAACACTTTCTGCACACTGGGGTTAAGAGCTGAGTGTGTGGGCTCTTCTGAGCTTTGCAGTTACATAGGGATTCAGTTGTCTGAAAAAAGGCGTTTATTTCGGGCTGAAAAACACGTTTTGAAAAGTGTACTGTAACTGCCCCATAACTTACATGGGGTTGACCAAACTTGCAGAAACATGTTTATTTCTGCTGAAAAACATGTGTTGACACTTTCTGCACACTGGGGTTAAGAGCTGAGTGTGTGGGCTCTTCTGAGCTTTGCAGTTACATAGGGATTCAGTTGTCTGAAAAAACGCGTTTATTTCGGGCTGAAAAACACGTTTTGAAAAAAGTGCTGTAACTGCCCCATAACTTACATGGGGTTGACCAAACTTCCAGAAACATGTTTATTTCTGCTGAAAAACACGTTTTGAAACTTTCTGCACACTGGGGTTAAGAGCAGAGTGTGTGGGCTCTTCTAAGCCTTGCAGTTACATAGGGATTCAGTTGTCTGAAAAAACGTGTTTATTTCGGGCTGAAAAACACGTTTTGAAAAGTGTACTGTAACTGCCCCATAACTTACATGGGGTTGACCAAACTTGCAGAAACATGTTTATTTCTGCTGAAAAACATGTGTTGACACTTTCTGCACACTGGGGTTAAGAGCAGAGTGTGTGGGCTCTTCTGAGCTTTGCAGTTACATAGGGATTCAGTTGTCTGAAAAAAGGCGTTTATTTCGGGCTGAAAAACACGTTTTGAAAAAAGTGCTGTTACTGCCCCATAACTTACATGGGGTCGACCAAACTTGCAGAAACATGTTTATTTCTGCTGAAAAACACGTTTTGACACTTTCTGCACACTGGGGTTAAGAGCAGAGTGTGTGGGCTCTTCTGAGCCTTGCAGTTACATAGGGATTCAGTTGTCTGAAAAAACATGTTTATTTCGGGCTGAAAAACACGTTTTGAAAAGTGTACTGTAACTGCCCCATAACTTACATGGGGTTGACCAAACTTGCAGAAACATGTTTATTTCTGCTGAAAAACATGTTTTAACACTTTCTGCACAGTAGGGTTAAGAGCTGAGTGTGTGGGCTCTTCTGAGCTTTGCAGTTACATAGAGATTCAGATGTCTGAAAAAAGGCGTTTATTTCGGGCTGAAAAACACGTTTTGAAAAAAGTGCTGTTACTGCCCCATAACTTACATGGGGTTGACCAAACTTGCAGAAACATGTTTATTTCTGCTGAAAAACACGTTTTGACACTTTCTGCACACTGGGGTTAAGAGCAGAGTGTGTGGGCTCTTCTGAACCTTGCAGTTACATAGGGATTCAGTTGTCTGAAAAAACGTGTTTATTTCGGGCTGAAAAACACGTTTTGAAAAAAGTGCTGTTACTGCCCCATAACTTACATGGGGTTGACCAAACTTGCAGAAACATGTTTATTTCTGCTGAAAAACATGTTTTGACACTTTCTGCACACTGGGGTTAAGAGCTGAGTGTGTGGGCTCTTCTGAGCTTTGCAGTTACATAGTGATTCAGTTGTCTGAAAAAAGGCGTTTATTTCGGGCTGAAAAACACGTTTTGAAAAAAGTGCTGTAACTGCCCCATAACTTACATGGGGTTGACCAAACTTGCAGAAACATGTTTATTTCTGCTGAAAAACATGTGTTGACACTTTCTGCACACTGGGGTTAAGAGCTGAGTGTGTGGGCTCTTCTGAGCTTTGCAGTTACATAGGGATTCAGTTGTCTGAAAAAACGCGTTTATTTCGGGCTGAAAAACACGTTTTGAAAAAAGTGCTGTAACTGCCCCATAACTTACATGGGGTTGACCAAACTTGCAGAAACATGTTTATTTCTGCTGAAAAACATGTGTTGACACTCTCTGCACACTGGGGTTAAGAGCTGAGTGTGTGGGCTCTTCTGAGCTTTGCAGTTACATAGGGATTCAGTTGTCTGAAAAAACGTGTTTATTTCGGGCTGAAAAACACGTTTTGAAAAGTGTACTGTAACTGCCCCATAACTTACATGGGGTTGACCAAACTTGCAGAAACATGTTTATTTCTGCTGAAAAACATGTTTTAACACTTTCTGCACAGTGGGGTTAAGAGCTGAGTGTGTGGGCTCTTCTGAGCTTTGCAGTTACATAGGGATTCAGTTGTCTGAAAAAAGGCGTTTATTTCGGGCTGAAAAACACGTTTTGAAAAAAGTGCTGTAACTGCCCCATAACTTACATGGGGTTGACCAAACTTGCAGAAACATGTTTATTTCTGCTGAAAAACACGTTTTGACACTTTCTGCACACTGGGGTTAAGAGCAGAGTGTGTGGGCTCTTCTGAACCTTGCAGTTACATAGGGATTCAGTTGTCTGAAAAAACGTGTTTATTTCGGGCTGAAAAACACGTTTTGAAAAAAGTGCTGTTACTGCCCCATAACTTACATGGGGTTGACCAAACTTGCAGAAACATGTTTATTTCTGCTGAAAAACATGTTTTGACACTTTCTGCACACTGGGGTTAAGAGCTGAGTGTGTGGGCTCTTCTGAGCTTTGCAGTTACATAGTGATTCAGTTGTCTGAAAAAAGGCGTTTATTTCGGGCTGAAAAACACGTTTTGAAAAAAGTGCTGTAACTGCCCCATAACTTACATGGGGTTGACCAAACTTGCAGAAACATGTTTATTTCTGCTGAAAAACATGTGTTGACACTTTCTGCACACTGGGGTTAAGAGCTGAGTGTGTGGGCTCTTCTGAGCATTGCAGTTACATAGGGATTCAGTTGTCTGAAAAAACGCGTTTATTTCGGGCTGAAAAACACGTTTTGAAAAAAGTGCTGTAACTGCCCCATAACTTACATGGGGTTGACCAAACTTGCAGAAACATGTTTATTTCTGCTGAAAAACATGTGTTGACACTCTCTGCACACTGGGGTTAAGAGCTGAGTGTGTGGGCTCTTCTGAGCTTTGCAGTTACATAGGGATTCAGTTGTCTGAAAAAACGCGTTTATTTCGGGCTGAAAAACACGTTTTGAAAAAAGTGCTGTTACTGCCCCATAACTTACATGGGGTTGACCAAACTTCCAGAAACATGTTTATTTCTGCTGAAAAACACGTTTTGAAACTTTCTGCACACTGGGGTTAAGAGCAGAGTGTGTGGGCTCTTCTAAGCCTTGCAGTTACATAGGGATTCAGTTGTCTGAAAAAAGGCGTTTATTTCGGGCTGAAAAACACGTTTTGAAAAGTGTACTGTAACTGCCCCATAACTTACATGGGGTTGACCAAACTTGCAGAAACATGTTTATTTCTGCTGAAAAACATGTGTTGACACTTTCTGCACACTGGGGTTAAGAGCTGAGTGTGTGGGCTCTTCTGAGCTTTGCAGTTACATAGGGATTCAGTTGTCTGAAAAAACGCGTTTATTTCGGGCTGAAAAACACGTTTTGAAAAAAGTGCTGTAACTGCCCCATAACTTACATGGGGTTGACCAAACTTCCAGAAACATGTTTATTTCTGCTGAAAAACACGTTTTGAAACTTTCTGCACACTGGGGTTAAGAGCAGAGTGTGTGGGCTCTTCTAAGCCTTGCAGTTACATAGGGATTCAGTTGTCTGAAAAAACGTGTTTATTTCGGGCTGAAAAACACGTTTTGAAAAGTGTACTGTAACTGCCCCATAACTTACATGGGGTTGACCAAACTTGCAGAAACATGTTTATTTCTGCTGAAAAACATGTTTTGACACTTTCTGCACACTGGGGTTAAGAGCTGAGTGTGTGGGCTCTTCTGAGCTTTGCAGTTACATAGGGATTCAGTTGTCTGAAAAAAGGCGTTTATTTCGGGCTGAAAAACACGTTTTGAAAAGTGTACTGTAACTGCCCCATAACTTACATGGGGTTGACCAAACTTGCAGAAACATGTTTATTTCTGCTGAAAAACACGTTTTGACACTTTCTGCACACTGGGGTTAAGAGCAGAGTGTGTGGGCTCTTCTGACCCTTGCAGTTACATAGGGATTCAGTTGTCTGAAAAAAGGCGTTTATTTCGGGCTGAAAAACACGTTTTGAAAAAAGTGCTGTTACTGCCCCATAACTTACATGGGGTTGACCAAACTTGCAGAAACATGTTTATTTCTGCTGAAAAACACGTTTTGACACTTTCTGCACACTGGGGTTAAGAGCAGAGTGTGTGGGCTCTTCTGAGCCTTGCAGTTACATAGGGATTCAGTTGTCTGAAAAAAGGCGTTTATTTCGGGCTGAAAAACACGTTTTGAAAAGTGTACTGTAACTGCCCCATAACTTACATGGGGTTGACCAAACTTGCAGAAACATGTTTATTTCTGCTGAAAAACATGTGTTGACACTTTCTGCACACTGGGGTTAAGAGCTGAGTGTGTGGGCTCTTCTGAGCTTTGCAGTTACATAGGGATTCAGTTGTCTGAAAAAACGCGTTTATTTCGGGCTGAAAAACACGTTTTGAAAAAAGTGCTGTAACTGCCCCATAACTTACATGGGGTTGACCAACCTTCCAGAAACATGTTTATTTCTGCTGAAAAACACGTTTTGAAACTTTCTGCACACTGGGGTTAAGAGCAGAGTGTGTGGGCTCTTCTAAGCCTTGCAGTTACATAGGAATTCAGTTGTCTGAAAAAACGTGTTTATTTCGGGCTGAAAAACACGTTTTGAAAAGTGTACTGTAACTGCCCCATAACTTACATGGGGTTGACCAAACTTGCAGAAACATGTTTATTTCTGCTGAAAAACATGTTTTGACACTTTCTGCACACTGGGGTTAAGAGCTGAGTGTGTGGGCTCTTCTGAGCTTTGCAGTTACATAGGGATTCAGTTGTCTGAAAAAAGGCGTTTATTTCGGGCTGAAAAACACGTTTTGAAAAGTGTACTGTAACTGCCCCATAACTTACATGGGGTTGACCAAACTTGCAGAAACATGTTTATTTCTGCTGAAAAACACGTTTTGACACTTTCTGCACACTGGGATTAAGAGCAGAGTGTGTGGGCTCTTCTGACCCTTGCAGTTACATAGGGATTCAGTTGTCTGAAAAAAGGCGTTTATTTCGGGCTGAAAAACACGTTTTGAAAAAAGTGCTGTTACTGCCCCATAACTTACATGGGGTTGACCAAACTTGCAGAAACATGTTTATTTCTGCTGAAAAACACGTTTTGACACTTTCTGCACACTGGGGTTAAGAGCTGAGTGTGTGGGCTCTTCTGAGCTTTGCAGTTACATAGTGATTCAGTTGTCTGAAAAAAGGCGTTTATTTCGGGCTGAAAAACACGTTTTGAAAAAAGTGCTGTAACTGCCCCATAACTTACATGGGGTTGACCAAACTTGCAGAAACATGTTTATTTCTGCTGAAAAACATGTGTTGACACTTTCTGCACACTGGGGTTAAGAGCTGAGTGTGTGGGCTCTTCTGAGCTTTGCAGTTACATAGGGATTCAGTTGTCTGAAAAAACGCGTTTATTTCGGGCTGAAAAACACGTTTTGAAAAAAGTGCTGTAACTGCCCCATAACTTACATGGGGTTGACCAAACTTGCAGAAACATGTTTATTTCTGCTGAAAAACATGTGTTGACACTCTCTGCACACTGGGGTTAAGAGCTGAGTGTGTGGGCTCTTCTGAGCTTTGCAGTTACATAGGGATTCAGTTGTCTGAAAAAACGCGTTTATTTCGGGCTGAAAAACACGTTTTGAAAAAAGTGCTGTTACTGCCCCATAACTTACATGGGGTTGACCAAACTTGCAGAAACATGTTTATTTCTGCTGAAAAACATGTTTTGACACTTTCTGCACACTGGGGTTAAGAGCTGAGTGTGTGGGCTCTTCTGAGCCTTGCAGTTACATAGGGATTCAGTTGTCTGAAAAAACGCGTTTATTTCGGGCTGAAAAACACGTTTTGAAAAAAGTGCTGTTACTGCCCCATAACTTACATGGGGTTGACCAAACTTGCAGAAACATGTTTATTTCTGCTGAAAAACATGTTTTGACACTTTCTGCACACTGGGGTTAAGAGCTGAGTGTGTGGGCTCTTCTGAGCCTTGCAGTTACATAGGGATTCAGTTGTCTGAAAAAACGTGTTTATTTCGGGCTGAAAAACACGTTTTGAAAAGTGTACTGTAACTGCCCCATAACTTACATGGGGTTGACCAAACTTGCAGAAACATGTTTATTTCTGCTGAAAAACATGTTTTAACACTTTCTGCACAGTGGGGTTAAGAGCTGAGTGTGTGGGCTCTTCTGAGCTTTGCAGTTACATAGGGATTCAGTTGTCTGAAAAAAGGCGTTTATTTCGGGCTGAAAAACACGTTTTGAAAAGTGTACTGTAACTGCCCCATAACTTACATGGGGTTGACCAAACTTGCAGAAACATGTTTATTTCTGCTGAAAAACATGTGTTGACACTTTCTGCACACTGGGGTTAAGAGCTGAGTGTGTGGGCTCTTCTGAGCTTTGCAGTTACATAGGGATTCAGTTGTCTGAAAAAACGCGTTTATTTCGGGCTGAAAAACACGTTTTGAAAAAAGTGCTGTAACTGCCCCATAACTTACATGGGGTTGACCAAACTTCCAGAAACATGTTTATTTCTGCTGAAAAACACGTTTTGAAACTTTCTGCACACTGGGGTTAAGAGCAGAGTGTGTGGGCTCTTCTAAGCCTTGCAGTTACATAGGGATTCAGTTGTCTGAAAAAACGTGTTTATTTCGGGCTGAAAAACACGTTTTGAAAAGTGTACTGTAACTGCCCCATAACTTACATGGGGTTGACCAAACTTGCAGAAACATGTTTATTTCTGCTGAAAAACATGTGTTGACACTTTCTGCACACTGGGGTTAAGAGCAGAGTGTGTGGGCTCTTCTGAGCTTTGCAGTTACATAGGGATTCAGTTGTCTGAAAAAAGGCGTTTATTTCGGGCTGGAAAACACGTTTTGAAAAAAGTGCTGTTACTGCCCCATAACTTACATGGGGTCGACCAAACTTGCAGAAACATGTTTATTTCTGCTGAAAAACACGTTTTGACACTTTCTGCACACTGGGGTTAAGAGCAGAGTGTGTGGGCTCTTCTGAGCCTTGCAGTTACATAGGGATTCAGTTGTCTGAAAAAACGTGTTTATTTCGGGCTGAAAAACACGTTTTGAAAAGTGTACTGTAACTGCCCCATAACTTACATGGGGTTGACCAAACTTGCAGAAACATGTTTATTTCTGCTGAAAAACATGTTTTAACACTTTCTGCACAGTAGGGTTAAGAGCTGAGTGTGTGGGCTCTTCTGAGCTTTGCAGTTACATAGGGATTCAGATGTCTGAAAAAAGGCGTTTATTTCGGGCTGAAAAACACGTTTTGAAAAAAGTGCTGTTACTGCCCCATAACTTACATGGGGTTGACCAAACTTGCAGAAACATGTTTATTTCTGCTGAAAAACACGTTTTGACACTTTCTGCACACTGGGGTTAAGAGCAGAGTGTGTGGGCTCTTCTGAACCTTGCAGTTACATAGGGATTCAGTTGTCTGAAAAAACGTGTTTATTTCGGGCTGAAAAACACGTTTTGAAAAAAGTGCTGTTACTGCCCCATAACTTACATGGGGTTGACCAAACTTGCAGAAACATGTTTATTTCTGCTGAAAAACATGTTTTGACACTTTCTGCACACTGGGGTTAAGAGCTGAGTGTGTGGGCTCTTCTGAGCTTTGCAGTTACATAGTGATTCAGTTGTCTGAAAAAAGGCGTTTATTTCGGGCTGAAAAACACGTTTTGAAAAAAGTGCTGTAACTGCCCCATAACTTACATGGGGTTGACCAAACTTGCAGAAACATGTTTATTTCTGCTGAAAAACATGTGTTGACACTTTCTGCACACTGGGGTTAAGAGCTGAGTGTGTGGGCTCTTCTGAGCTTTGCAGTTACATAGGGATTCAGTTGTCTGAAAAAACGCGTTTATTTCGGGCTGAAAAACACGTTTTGAAAAAAGTGCTGTAACTGCCCCATAACTTACATGGGGTTGACCAAACTTGCAGAAACATGTTTATTTCTGCTGAAAAACATGTGTTGACACTCTCTGCACACTGGGGTTAAGAGCTGAGTGTGTGGGCTCTTCTGAGCTTTGCAGTTACATAGGGATTCAGTTGTCTGAAAAAACGTGTTTATTTCGGGCTGAAAAACACGTTTTGAAAAGTGTACTGTAACTGCCCCATAACTTACATGGGGTTGACCAAACTTGCAGAAACATGTTTATTTCTGCTGAAAAACATGTTTTAACACTTTCTGCACAGTGGGGTTAAGAGCTGAGTGTGTGGGCTCTTCTGAGCTTTGCAGTTACATAGGGATTCAGTTGTCTGAAAAAAGGCGTTTATTTCGGGCTGAAAAACACGTTTTGAAAAAAGTGCTGTAACTGCCCCATAACTTACATGGGGTTGACCAAACTTGCAGAAACATGTTTATTTCTGCTGAAAAACACGTTTTGACACTTTCTGCACACTGGGGTTAAGAGCTGAGTGTGTGGGCTCTTCTGAGCCTTGCAGTTACATAGGGATTCAGTTGTCTGAAAAAACGCGTTTATTTCGGGCTGAAAAACACGTTTTGAAAAAAGTGCTGTTACTGCCCCATAACTTACATGGGGTTGACCAAACTTGCAGAAACATGTTTATTTCTGCTGAAAAACATGTTTTGACACTTTCTGCACACTGGGGTTAAGAGCTGAGTGTGTGGGCTCTTCTGAGCCTTGCAGTTACATAGGGATTCAGTTGTCTGAAAAAACGTGTTTATTTCGGGCTGAAAAACACGTTTTGAAAAGTGTACTGTAACTGCCCCATAACTTACATGGGGTTGACCAAACTTGCAGAAACATGTTTATTTCTGCTGAAAAACATGTTTTAACACTTTCTGCACAGTAGGGTTAAGAGCTGAGTGTGTGGGCTCTTCTGAGCCTTGCAGTTACATAGGGATTCAGTTGTCTGAAAAAAGGCGTTTATTTCGGGCTGAAAAACACGTTTTGAAAAGTGTACTGTAACTGCCCCATAACTTACATGGGGTTGACCAAACTTGCAGAAACATGTTTATTTCTGCTGAAAAACATGTGTTGACACTTTCTGCACACTGGGGTTAAGAGCTGAGTGTGTGGGCTCTTCTGAGCTTTGCAGTTACATAGGGATTCAGTTGTCTGAAAAAACGCGTTTATTTCGGGCTGAAAAACACGTTTTGAAAAAAGTGCTGTAACTGCCCCATAACTTACATGGGGTTGACCAAACTTCCAGAAACATGTTTATTTCTGCTGAAAAACACGTTTTGAAACTTTCTGCACACTGGGGTTAAGAGCAGAGTGTGTGGGCTCTTCTAAGCCTTGCAGTTACATAGGAATTCAGTTGTCTGAAAAAACGTGTTTATTTCGGGCTGAAAAACACGTTTTGAAAAGTGTACTGTAACTGCCCCATAACTTACATGGGGTTGACCAAACTTGCAGAAACATGTTTATTTCTGCTGAAAAACATGTTTTGACACTTTCTGCACACTGGGGTTAAGAGCTGAGTGTGTGGGCTCTTCTGAGCTTTGCAGTTACATAGGGATTCAGTTGTCTGAAAAAAGGCGTTTATTTCGGGCTGAAAAACACGTTTTGAAAAGTGTACTGTAACTGCCCCATAACTTACATGGGGTTGACCAAACTTGCAGAAACATGTTTATTTCTGCTGAAAAACACGTTTTGACACTTTCTGCACACTGGGATTAAGAGCAGAGTGTGTGGGCTCTTCTGACCCTTGCAGTTACATAGGGATTCAGTTGTCTGAAAAAAGGCGTTTATTTCGGGCTGAAAAACACGTTTTGAAAAAAGTGCTGTTACTGCCCCATAACTTACATGGGGTTGACCAAACTTGCAGAAACATGTTTATTTCTGCTGAAAAACACGTTTTGACACTTTCTGCACACTGGGGTTAAGAGCAGAGTGTGTGGGCTCTTCTGAGCCTTGCAGTTACATAGGGATTCAGTTGTCTGAAAAAACGCGTTTATTTCGGTCTGAAAAACACGTTTTGAAAAAAGTGCTGTTACTGCCCCATAACTTACATGGGGTTGACCAAACTTGCAGAAACATGTTTATTTCTGCTGAAAAACATGTTTTGACACTTTCTGCACACTGGGGTTAAGAGCTGAGTGTGTGGGCTCTTCTGAGCTTTGCAGTTACATAGTGATTCAGTTGTCTGAAAAAAGGCGTTTATTTCGGGCTGAAAAACACGTTTTGAAAAAAGTGCTGTAACTGCCCCATAACTTACATGGGGTTGACCAAACTTGCAGAAACATGTTTATTTCTGCTGAAAAACATGTGTTGACACTTTCTGCACACTGGGGTTAAGAGCTGAGTGTGTGGGCTCTTCTGAGCTTTGCAGTTACATAGGGATTCAGTTGTCTGAAAAAACGCGTTTATTTCGGGCTGAAAAACACGTTTTGAAAAAAGTGCTGTAACTGCCCCATAACTTACATGGGGTTGACCAAACTTGCAGAAACATGTTTATTTCTGCTGAAAAACATGTGTTGACACTCTCTGCACACTGGGGTTAAGAGCTGAGTGTGTGGGCTCTTCTGAGCTTTGCAGTTACATAGGGATTCAGTTGTCTGAAAAAACGCGTTTATTTCGGGCTGAAAAACACGTTTTGAAAAAAGTGCTGTTACTGCCCCATAACTTACATGGGGTTGACCAAACTTGCAGAAACATGTTTATTTCTGCTGAAAAACATGTTTTGACACTTTCTGCACACTGGGGTTAAGAGCTGAGTGTGTGGGCTCTTCTGAGCCTTGCAGTTACATAGGGATTCAGTTGTCTGAAAAAACGCGTTTATTTCGGGCTGAAAAACACGTTTTGAAAAAAGTGCTGTTACTGCCCCATAACTTACATGGGGTTGACCAAACTTGCAGAAACATGTTTATTTCTGCTGAAAAACATGTTTTGACACTTTCTGCACACTGGGGTTAAGAGCTGAGTGTGTGGGCTCTTCTGAGCCTTGCAGTTACATAGGGATTCAGTTGTCTGAAAAAACGTGTTTATTTCGGGCTGAAAAACACGTTTTGAAAAGTGTACTGTAACTGCCCCATAACTTACATGGGGTTGACCAAACTTGCAGAAACATGTTTATTTCTGCTGAAAAACATGTTTTAACACTTTCTGCACAGTGGGGTTAAGAGCTGAGTGTGTGGGCTCTTCTGAGCTTTGCAGTTACATAGGGATTCAGTTGTCTGAAAAAAGGCGTTTATTTCGGGCTGAAAAACACGTTTTGAAAAGTGTACTGTAACTGCCCCATAACTTACATGGGGTTGACCAAACTTGCAGAAACATGTTTATTTCTGCTGAAAAACATGTGTTGACACTTTCTGCACACTGGGGTTAAGAGCTGAGTGTGTGGGCTCTTCTGAGCTTTGCAGTTACATAGGGATTCAGTTGTCTGAAAAAACGCGTTTATTTCGGGCTGAAAAACACGTTTTGAAAAAAGTGCTGTAACTGCCCCATAACTTACATGGGGTTGACCAAACTTCCAGAAACATGTTTATTTCTGCTGAAAAACACGTTTTGAAACTTTCTGCACACTGGGGTTAAGAGCAGAGTGTGTGGGCTCTTCTAAGCCTTGCAGTTACATAGGGATTCAGTTGTCTGAAAAAACGTGTTTATTTCGGGCTGAAAAACACGTTTTGAAAAGTGTACTGTAACTGCCCCATAACTTACATGGGGTTGACCAAACTTGCAGAAACATGTTTATTTCTGCTGAAAAACATGTGTTGACACTTTCTGCACACTGGGGTTAAGAGCAGAGTGTGTGGGCTCTTCTGAGCTTTGCAGTTACATAGGGATTCAGTTGTCTGAAAAAAGGCGTTTATTTCGGGCTGAAAAACACGTTTTGAAAAAAGTGCTGTTACTGCCCCATAACTTACATGGGGTCGACCAAACTTGCAGAAACATGTTTATTTCTGCTGAAAAACACGTTTTGACACTTTCTGCACACTGGGGTTAAGAGCAGAGTGTGTGGGCTCTTCTGAGCCTTGCAGTTACATAGGGATTCAGTTGTCTGAAAAAACGTGTTTATTTCGGGCTGAAAAACACGTTTTGAAAAGTGTACTGTAACTGCCCCATAACTTACATGGGGTTGACCAAACTTGCAGAAACATGTTTATTTCTGCTGAAAAACATGTTTTAACACTTTCTGCACAGTAGGGTTAAGAGCTGAGTGTGTGGGCTCTTCTGAGCTTTGCAGTTACATAGGGATTCAGATGTCTGAAAAAAGGCGTTTATTTCGGGCTGAAAAACACGTTTTGAAAAAAGTGCTGTTACTGCCCCATAACTTACATGGGGTTGACCAAACTTGCAGAAACATGTTTATTTCTGCTGAAAAACACGTTTTGACACTTTCTGCACACTGGGGTTAAGAGCAGAGTGTGTGGGCTCTTCTGAACCTTGCAGTTACATAGGGATTCAGTTGTCTGAAAAAACGTGTTTATTTCGGGCTGAAAAACACGTTTTGAAAAAAGTGCTGTTACTGCCCCATAACTTACATGGGGTTGACCAAACTTGCAGAAACATGTTTATTTCTGCTGAAAAACATGTTTTGACACTTTCTGCACACTGGGGTTAAGAGCTGAGTGTGTGGGCTCTTCTGAGCTTTGCAGTTACATAGTGATTCAGTTGTCTGAAAAAAGGCGTTTATTTCGGGCTGAAAAACACGTTTTGAAAAAAGTGCTGTAACTGCCCCATAACTTACATGGGGTTGACCAAACTTGCAGAAACATGTTTATTTCTGCTGAAAAACATGTGTTGACACTTTCTGCACACTTGGGTTAAGAGCTGAGTGTGTGGGCTCTTCTGAGCTTTGCAGTTACATAGGGATTCAGTTGTCTGAAAAAAGGCGTTTATTTCGGGCTGAAAAACACGTTTTGAAAAAAGTGCTGTAACTGCCCCATAACTTACATGGGGTTGACCAAACTTGCAGAAACATGTTTATTTCTGCTGAAAAACACGTGTTGACACTCTCTGCACACTGGGGTTAAGAGCTGAGTGTGTGGGCTCTTCTGAGCTTTGCAGTTACATAGGGATTCAGTTGTCTGAAAAAACGCGTTTATTTCGGGCTGAAAAACACGTTTTGAAAAAAGTGCTGTTACTGCCCCATAACTTACATGGGGTTGACCAAACTTGCAGAAACATGTTTATTTCTGCTGAAAAACATGTTTTGACACTTTCTGCACACTGGGGTTAAGAGCAGAGTGTGTGGGCTCTTCTGAACCTTGCAGTTACATAGGGATTCAGTTGTCTGAAAAAACGTGTTTATTTCGGGCTGAAAAACACGTTTTGAAAAAAGTGCTGTTACTGCCCCATAACTTACATGGGGTTGACCAAACTTGCAGAAACATGTTTATTTCTGCTGAAAAACATGTTTTGACACTTTCTGCACACTGGGGTTAAGAGCTGAGTGTGTGGGCTCTTCTGAGCTTTGCAGTTACATAGTGATTCAGTTGTCTGAAAAAAGGCGTTTATTTCGGGCTGAAAAACACGTTTTGAAAAAAGTGCTGTAACTGCCCCATAACTTACATGGGGTTGACCAAACTTGCAGAAACATGTTTATTTCTGCTGAAAAACATGTGTTGACACTTTCTGCACACTGGGGTTAAGAGCTGAGTGTGTGGGCTCTTCTGAGCTTTGCAGTTACATAGGGATTCAGTTGTCTGAAAAAACGCGTTTATTTCGGGCTGAAAAACACGTTTTGAAAAAAGTGCTGTAACTGCCCCATAACTTACATGGGGTTGACCAAACTTGCAGAAACATGTTTATTTCTGCTGAAAAACATGTGTTGACACTCTCTGCACACTGGGGTTAAGAGCTGAGTGTGTGGGCTCTTCTGAGCTTTGCAGTTACATAGGGATTCAGTTGTCTGAAAAAAGGCGTTTATTTCGGGCTGAAAAACACGTTTTGAAAAAAGTGCTGTTACTGCCCCATAACTTACATGGGGTTGACCAAACTTCCAGAAACATGTTTATTTCTGCTGAAAAACACGTTTTGAAACTTTCTGCACACTGGGGTTAAGAGCAGAGTGTGTGGGCTCTTCTAAGCCTTGCAGTTACATAGGGATTCAGTTGTCTGAAAAAAGGCGTTTATTTCGGGCTGAAAAACACGTTTTGAAAAGTGTACTGTAACTGCCCCATAACTTACATGGGGTTGACCAAACTTGCAGAAACATGTTTATTTCTGCTGAAAAACATGTGTTGACACTTTCTGCACACTGGGGTTAAGAGCTGAGTGTGTGGGCTCTTCTGAGCTTTGCAGTTACATAGGGATTCAGTTGTCTGAAAAAACGCGTTTATTTCGGGCTGAAAAACACGTTTTGAAAAAAGTGCTGTAACTGCCCCATAACTTACATGGGGTTGACCAAACTTCCAGAAACATGTTTATTTCTGCTGAAAAACACGTTTTGAAACTTTCTGCACACTGGGGTTAAGAGCAGAGTGTGTGGGCTCTTCTAAGCCTTGCAGTTACATAGGGATTCAGTTGTCTGAAAAAACGTGTTTATTTCGGGCTGAAAAACACGTTTTGAAAAGTGTACTGTAACTGCCCCATAACTTACATGGGGTTGACCAAACTTGCAGAAACATGTTTATTTCTGCTGAAAAACATGTTTTGACACTTTCTGCACACTGGGGTTAAGAGCTGAGTGTGTGGGCTCTTCTGAGCTTTGCAGTTACATAGGGATTCAGTTGTCTGAAAAAAGGCGTTTATTTCGGGCTGAAAAACACGTTTTGAAAAGTGTACTGTAACTGCCCCATAACTTACATGGGGTTGACCAAACTTGCAGAAACACGTTTATTTCTGCTGAAAAACACGTTTTGACACTTTCTGCACACTGGGGTTAAGAGCAGAGTGTGTGGGCTCTTCTGACCCTTGCAGTTACATAGGGATTCAGTTGTCTGAAAAAAGGCGTTTATTTCGGGCTGAAAAACACGTTTTGAAAAAAGTGCTGTTACTGCCCCATAACTTACATGGGGTTGACCAAACTTGCAGAAACATGTTTATTTCTGCTGAAAAACACGTTTTGACACTTTCTGCACACTGGGGTTAAGAGCAGAGTGTGTGGGCTCTTCTGAGCCTTGCAGTTACATAGGGATTCAGTTGTCTGAAAAAAGGCGTTTATTTCGGGCTGAAAAACACGTTTTGAAAAGTGTACTGTAACTGCCCCATAACTTACATGGGGTTGACCAAACTTGCAGAAACATGTTTATTTCTGCTGAAAAACATGTGTTGACACTTTCTGCACACTGGGGTTAAGAGCTGAGTGTGTGGGCTCTTCTGAGCTTTGCAGTTACATAGGGATTCAGTTGTCTGAAAAAACGCGTTTATTTCGGGCTGAAAAACACGTTTTGAAAAAAGTGCTGTAACTGCCCCATAACTTACATGGGGTTGACCAAACTTCCAGAAACATGTTTATTTCTGCTGAAAAACACGTTTTGAAACTTTCTGCACACTGGGGTTAAGAGCAGAGTGTGTGGGCTCTTCTAAGCCTTGCAGTTACATAGGGATTCAGTTGTCTGAAAAAACGTGTTTATTTCGGGCTGAAAAACACGTTTTGAAAAGTGTACTGTAACTGCCCCATAACTTACATGGGGTTGACCAAACTTGCAGAAACATGTTTATTTCTGCTGAAAAACATGTTTTGACACTTTCTGCACACTGGGGTTAAGAGCTGAGTGTGTGGGCTCTTCTGAGCTTTGCAGTTACATAGGGATTCAGTTGTCTGAAAAAAGGCGTTTATTTCGGGCTGAAAAACACGTTTTGAAAAGTGTACTGTAACTGCCCCATAACTTACATGGGGTTGACCAAACTTGCAGAAACATGTTTATTTCTGCTGAAAAACACGTTTTGACACTTTCTGCACACTGGGGTTAAGAGCAGAGTGTGTGGGCTCTTCTGAGCCTTGCAGTTACATAGGGATTCAGTTGTCTGAAAAAACGCGTTTATTTCGGGCTGAAAAACACGTTTTGAAAAAAGTGCTGTTACTGCCCCATAACTTACATGGGGTTGACCAAACTTGCAGAAACATGTTTATTTCTGCTGAAAAACATGTTTTGACACTTTCTGCACACTGGGGTTAAGAGCTGAGTGTGTGGGCTCTTCTGAGCTTTGCAGTTACATAGTGATTCAGTTGTCTGAAAAAAGGCGTTTATTTCGGGCTGAAAAACATGTTTTGAAAAAAGTGCTGTAACTGCCCCATAACTTACATGGGGTTGACCAAACTTGCAGAAACATGTTTATTTCTGCTGAAAAACATGTGTTGACACTTTCTGCACACTGGGGTTAAGAGCTGAGTGTGTGGGCTCTTCTGAGCTTTGCAGTTACATAGGGATTCAGTTGTCTGAAAAAACGCGTTTATTTCGGGCTGAAAAACACGTTTTGAAAAAAGTGCTGTAACTGCCCCATAACTTACATGGGGTTGACCAAACTTGCAGAAACATGTTTATTTCTGCTGAAAAACATGTGTTGACACTCTCTGCACACTGGGGTTAAGAGCTGAGTGTGTGGGCTCTTCTGAGCTTTGCAGTTACATAGGGATTCAGTTGTCTGAAAAAACGCGTTTATTTCGGGCTGAAAAACACGTTTTGAAAAAAGTGCTGTTACTGCCCCATAACTTACATGGGGTTGACCAAACTTGCAGAAACATGTTTATTTCTGCTGAAAAACATGTTTTGACACTTTCTGCACACTGGGGTTAAGAGCTGAGTGTGTGGGCTCTTCTGAGCCTTGCAGTTACATAGGGATTCAGTTGTCTGAAAAAACGTGTTTATTTCGGGCTGAAAAACACGTTTTGAAAAGTGTACTGTAACTGCCCCATAACTTACATGGGGTTGACCAAACTTGCAGAAACATGTTTATTTCTGCTGAAAAACATGTTTTAACACTTTCTGCACAGTGGGGTTAAGAGCTGAGTGTGTGGGCTCTTCTGAGCTTTGCAGTTACATAGGGATTCAGTTGTCTGAAAAAAGGCGTTTATTTCGGGCTGAAAAACACGTTTTGAAAAAAGTGCTGTAACTGCCCCATAACTTACATGGGGTTGACCAAACTTGCAGAAACATGTTTATTTCTGCTGAAAAACACGTTTTGACACTTTCTGCACACTGGGGTTAAGAGCAGAGTGTGTGGGCTCTTCTGAACCTTGCAGTTACATAGGGATTCAGTTGTCTGAAAAAACGTGTTTATTTCGGGCTGAAAAACACGTTTTGAAAAAAGTGCTGTTACTGCCCCATAACTTACATGGGGTTGACCAAACTTGCAGAAACATGTTTATTTCTGCTGAAAAACATGTTTTGACACTTTCTGCACACTGGGGTTAAGAGCTGAGTGTGTGGGCTCTTCTGAGCTTTGCAGTTACATAGTGATTCAGTTGTCTGAAAAAAGGCGTTTATTTCGGGCTGAAAAACACGTTTTGAAAAAAGTGCTGTAACTGCCCCATAACTTACATGGGGTTGACCAAACTTGCAGAAACATGTTTATTTCTGCTGAAAAACATGTGTTGACACTTTCTGCACACTGGGGTTAAGAGCTGAGTGTGTGGGCTCTTCTGAGCTTTGCAGTTACATAGGGATTCAGTTGTCTGAAAAAACGCGTTTATTTCGGGCTGAAAAACACGTTTTGAAAAAAGTGCTGTAACTGCCCCATAACTTACATGGGGTTGACCAAACTTGCAGAAACATGTTTATTTCTGCTGAAAAACATGTGTTGACACTCTCTGCACACTGGGGTTAAGAGCTGAGTGTGTGGGCTCTTCTGAGCTTTGCAGTTACATAGGGATTCAGTTGTCTGAAAAAACGCGTTTATTTCGGGCTGAAAAACACGTTTTGAAAAAAGTGCTGTAACTGCCCCATAACTTACATGGGGTTGACCAAACTTCCAGAAACATGTTTATTTCTGCTGAAAAACACGTTTTGAAACTTTCTGCACACTGGGGTTAAGAGCAGAGTGTGTGGGCTCTTCTAAGCCTTGCAGTTACATAGGGATTCAGTTGTCTGAAAAAACGTGTTTATTTCGGGCTGAAAAACACGTTTTGAAAAGTGTACTGTAACTGCCCCATAACTTACATGGGGTTGACCAAACTTGCAGAAACATGTTTATTTCTGCTGAAAAACATGTGTTGACACTTTCTGCACACTGGGGTTAAGAGCAGAGTGTGTGGGCTCTTCTGAGCTTTGCAGTTACATAGGGATTCAGTTGTCTGAAAAAAGGCGTTTATTTCGGGCTGAAAAACACGTTTTGAAAAAAGTGCTGTTACTGCCCCATAACTTACATGGGGTCGACCAAACTTGCAGAAACATGTTTATTTCTGCTGAAAAACACGTTTTGACACTTTCTGCACACTGGGGTTAAGAGCAGAGTGTGTGGGCTCTTCTGAGCCTTGCAGTTACATAGGGATTCAGTTGTCTGAAAAAACGTGTTTATTTCGGGCTGAAAAACACGTTTTGAAAAGTGTACTGTAACTGCCCCATAACTTACATGGGGTTGACCAAACTTGCAGAAACATGTTTATTTCTGCTGAAAAACATGTGTTGACACTTTCTGCACACTGGGGTTAAGAGCTGAGTGTGTGGGCTCTTCTGAGCTTTGCAGTTACATAGGGATTCAGTTGTCTGAAAAAACGCGTTTATTTCGGGCTGAAAAACACGTTTTGAAAAAAGTGCTGTAACTGCCCCATAACTTACATGGGGTTGACCAAACTTCCAGAAACATGTTTATTTCTGCTGAAAAACACGTTTTGAAACTTTCTGCACACTGGGGTTAAGAGCAGAGTGTGTGGGCTCTTCTAAGCCTTGCAGTTACATAGGGATTCAGTTGTCTGAAAAAACGTGTTTATTTCGGGCTGAAAAACACGTTTTGAAAAGTGTACTGTAACTGCCCCATAACTTACATGGGGTTGACCAAACTTGCAGAAACATGTTTATTTCTGCTGAAAAACATGTTTTGACACTTTCTGCACACTGGGGTTAAGAGCTGAGTGTGTGGGCTCTTCTGAGCTTTGCAGTTACATAGGGATTCAGTTGTCTGAAAAAAGGCGTTTATTTCGGGCTGAAAAACACGTTTTGAAAAGTGTACTGTAACTGCCCCATAACTTACATGGGGTTGACCAAACTTGCAGAAACATGTTTATTTCTGCTGAAAAACACGTTTTGACACTTTCTGCACACTGGGATTAAGAGCAGAGTGTGTGGGCTCTTCTGACCCTTGCAGTTACATAGGGATTCAGTTGTCTGAAAAAAGGCGTTTATTTCGGGCTGAAAAACACGTTTTGAAAAAAGTGCTGTTACTGCCCCATAACTTACATGGGGTTGACCAAACTTGCAGAAACATGTTTATTTCTGCTGAAAAACACGTTTTGACACTTTCTGCACACTGGGGTTAAGAGCAGAGTGTGTGGGCTCTTCTGAGCCTTGCAGTTACATAGGGATTCAGTTGTCTGAAAAAACGCGTTTATTTCGGGCTGAAAAACACGTTTTGAAAAAAGTGCTGTTACTGCCCCATAACTTACATGGGGTTGACCAAACTTGCAGAAACATGTTTATTTCTGCTGAAAAACATGTTTTGACACTTTCTGCACACTGGGGTTAAGAGCTGAGTGTGTGGGCTCTTCTGAGCTTTGCAGTTACATAGTGATTCAGTTGTCTGAAAAAACGCGTTTATTTCGGGCTGAAAAAACACGTTTTGAAAAAAGTGCTGTAACTGCCCCATAACTTACATGGGGTTGACCAAACTTGCAGAAACATGTTTATTTCTGCTGAAAAACATGTGTTGACACTCTCTGCACACTGGGGTTAAGAGCTGAGTGTGTGGGCTCTTCTGAGCTTTGCAGTTACATAGGGATTCAGTTGTCTGAAAAAACGCGTTTATTTCGGGCTGAAAAACACGTTTTGAAAAAAGTGCTGTTACTGCCCCATAACTTACATGGGGTTGACCAAACTTGCAGAAACATGTTTATTTCTGCTGAAAAACATGTTTTGACACTTTCTGCACACTGGGGTTAAGAGCTGAGTGTGTGGGCTCTTCTGAGCCTTGCAGTTACATAGGGATTCAGTTGTCTGAAAAAACGCGTTTATTTCGGGCTGAAAAACACGTTTTGAAAAAAGTGCTGTTACTGCCCCATAACTTACATGGGGTTGACCAAACTTGCAGAAACATGTTTATTTCTGCTGAAAAACATGTTTTGACACTTTCTGCACACTGGGGTTAAGAGCTGAGTGTGTGGGCTCTTCTGAGCCTTGCAGTTACATAGGGATTCAGTTGTCTGAAAAAACGTGTTTATTTCGGGCTGAAAAACACGTTTTGAAAAGTGTACTGTAACTGCCCCATAACTTACATGGGGTTGACCAAACTTGCAGAAACATGTTTATTTCTGCTGAAAAACATGTTTTAACACTTTCTGCACAGTGGGGTTAAGAGCTGAGTGTGTGGGCTCTTCTGAGCTTTGCAGTTACATAGGGATTCAGTTGTCTGAAAAAAGGCGTTTATTTCGGGCTGAAAAACACGTTTTGAAAAGTGTACTGTAACTGCCCCATAACTTACATGGGGTTGACCAAACTTGCAGAAACATGTTTATTTCTGCTGAAAAACATGTGTTGACACTTTCTGCACACTGGGGTTAAGAGCTGAGTGTGTGGGCTCTTCTGAGCTTTGCAGTTACATAGGGATTCAGTTGTCTGAAAAAACGCGTTTATTTCGGGCTGAAAAACACGTTTTGAAAAAAGTGCTGTAACTGCCCCATAACTTACATGGGGTTGACCAAACTTCCAGAAACATGTTTATTTCTGCTGAAAAACACGTTTTGAAACTTTCTGCACACTGGGGTTAAGAGCAGAGTGTGTGGGCTCTTCTAAGCCTTGCAGTTACATAGGGATTCAGTTGTCTGAAAAAACGTGTTTATTTCGGGCTGAAAAACACGTTTTGAAAAGTGTACTGTAACTGCCCCATAACTTACATGGGGTTGACCAAACTTGCAGAAACATGTTTATTTCTGCTGAAAAACATGTGTTGACACTTTCTGCACACTGGGGTTAAGAGCAGAGTGTGTGGGCTCTTCTGAGCTTTGCAGTTACATAGGGATTCAGTTGTCTGAAAAAAGGCGTTTATTTCGGGCTGAAAAACACGTTTTGAAAAAAGTGCTGTTACTGCCCCATAACTTACATGGGGTCGACCAAACTTGCAGAAACATGTTTATTTCTGCTGAAAAACACGTTTTGACACTTTCTGCACACTGGGGTTAAGAGCAGAGTGTGTGGGCTCTTCTGAGCCTTGCAGTTACATAGGGATTCAGTTGTCTAAAAAAACGTGTTTATTTCGGGCTGAAAAACACGTTTTGAAAAGTGTACTGTAACTGCCCCATAACTTACATGGGGTTGACCAAACTTGCAGAAACATGTTTATTTCTGCTGAAAAACATGTTTTAACACTTTCTGCACAGTAGGGTTAAGAGCTGAGTGTGTGGGCTCTTCTGAGCTTTGCAGTTACATAGGGATTCAGATGTCTGAAAAAAGGCGTTTATTTCGGGCTGAAAAACACGTTTTGAAAAAAGTGCTGTTACTGCCCCATAACTTACATGGGGTTGACCAAACTTGCAGAAACATGTTTATTTCTGCTGAAAAACACGTTTTGACACTTTCTGCACACTGGGGTTAAGAGCAGAGTGTGTGGGCTCTTCTGAACCTTGCAGTTACATAGGGATTCAGTTGTCTGAAAAAACGTGTTTATTTCGGGCTGAAAAACACGTTTTGAAAAAAGTGCTGTTACTGCCCCATAACTTACATGGGGTTGACCAAACTTGCAGAAACATGTTTATTTCTGCTGAAAAACATGTTTTGACACTTTCTGCACACTGGGGTTAAGAGCTGAGTGTGTGGGCTCTTCTGAGCTTTGCAGTTACATAGTGATTCAGTTGTCTGAAAAAAGGCGTTTATTTCGGGCTGAAAAACACGTTTTGAAAAAAGTGCTGTAACTGCCCCATAACTTACATGGGGTTGACCAAACTTGCAGAAACATGTTTATTTCTGCTGAAAAACATGTGTTGACACTTTCTGCACACTGGGGTTAAGAGCTGAGTGTGTGGGCTCTTCTGAGCTTTGCAGTTACATAGGGATTCAGTTGTCTGAAAAAACGCGTTTATTTCGGGCTGAAAAACACGTTTTGAAAAAAGTGCTGTAACTGCCCCATAACTTACATGGGGTTGACCAAACTTGCAGAAACATGTTTATTTCTGCTGAAAAACATGTGTTGACACTCTCTGCACACTGGGGTTAAGAGCTGAGTGTGTGGGCTCTTCTGAGCTTTGCAGTTACATAGGGATTCAGTTGTCTGAAAAAACGCGTTTATTTCGGGCTGAAAAACACGTTTTGAAAAAAGTGCTGTTACTGCCCCATAACTTACATGGGGTTGACCAAACTTGCAGAAACATGTTTATTTCTGCTGAAAAACATGTTTTGACACTTTCTGCACACTGGGGTTAAGAGCTGAGTGTGTGGGCTCTTCTGAGCCTTGCAGTTACATAGGGATTCAGTTGTCTGAAAAAACGTGTTTATTTCGGGCTGAAAAACACGTTTTGAAAAAAGTGCTGTTACTGCCCCATAACTTACATGGGGTTGACCAAACTTGCAGAAACATGTTTATTTCTGCTGAAAAACATGTTTTGACACTTTCTGCACACTGGGGTTAAGAGCTGAGTGTGTGGGCTCTTCTGAGCTTTGCAGTTACATAGTGATTCAGTTGTCTGAAAAAAGGCGTTTATTTCGGGCTGAAAAACACGTTTTGAAAAAAGTGCTGTAACTGCCCCATAACTTACATGGGGTTGACCAAACTTGCAGAAACATGTTTATTTCTGCTGAAAAACATGTGTTGACACTTTCTGCACACTGGGGTTAAGAGCTGAGTGTGTGGGCTCTTCTGAGCTTTGCAGTTACATAGGGATTCAGTTGTCTGAAAAAACGCGTTTATTTCGGGCTGAAAAACACATTTTGAAAAAAGTGCTGTAACTGCCCCATAACTTACATGGGGTTGACCAAACTTGCAGAAACATGTTTATTTCTGCTGAAAAACATGTGTTGACACTCTCTGCACACTGGGGTTAAGAGCTGAGTGTGTGGGCTCTTCTGAGCTTTGCAGTTACATAGGGATTCAGTTGTCTGAAAAAACGCGTTTATTTCGGGCTGAAAAACACGTTTTGAAAAAAGTGCTGTTACTGCCCCATAACTTACATGGGGTTGACCAAACTTGCAGAAACATGTTTATTTCTGCTGAAAAACATGTTTTGACACTTTCTGCACACTGGGGTTAAGAGCTGAGTGTGTGGGCTCTTCTGAGCCTTGCAGTTACATAGGGATTCAGTTGTCTGAAAAAACGTGTTTATTTCGGGCTGAAAAACACGTTTTGAAAAGTGTACTGTAACTGCCCCATAACTTACATGGGGTTGACCAAACTTGCAGAAACATGTTTATTTCTGCTGAAAAACATGTTTTAACACTTTCTGCACAGTGGGGTTAAGAGCTGAGTGTGTGGGCTCTTCTGAGCTTTGCAGTTACATAGGGATTCAGTTGTCTGAAAAAAGGCGTTTATTTCGGGCTGAAAAACACGTTTTGAAAAAAGTGCTGTAACTGCCCCATAACTTACATGGGGTTGACCAAACTTGCAGAAACATGTTTATTTCTGCTGAAAAACACGTTTTGACACTTTCTGCACACTGGGGTTAAGAGCAGAGTGTGTGGGCTCTTCTGAACCTTGCAGTTACATAGGGATTCAGTTGTCTGAAAAAACGTGTTTATTTCGGGCTGAAAAACACGTTTTGAAAAAAGTGCTGTTACTGCCCCATAACTTACATGGGGTTGACCAAACTTGCAGAAACATGTTTATTTCTGCTGAAAAACATGTTTTGACACTTTCTGCACACTGGGGTTAAGAGCTGAGTGTGTGGGCTCTTCTGAGCTTTGCAGTTACATAGTGATTCAGTTGTCTGAAAAAAGGCGTTTATTTCGGGCTGAAAAACACGTTTTGAAAAAAGTGCTGTAACTGCCCCATAACTTACATGGGGTTGACCAAACTTGCAGAAACATGTTTATTTCTGCTGAAAAACATGTGTTGACACTTTCTGCACACTGGGGTTAAGAGCTGAGTGTGTGGGCTCTTCTGAGCTTTGCAGTTACATAGGGATTCAGTTGTCTGAAAAAACGCGTTTATTTCGGGCTGAAAAACACGTTTTGAAAAAAGTGCTGTAACTGCCCCATAACTTACATGGGGTTGACCAAACTTGCAGAAACATGTTTATTTCTGCTGAAAAACATGTGTTGACACTCTCTGCACACTGGGGTTAAGAGCTGAGTGTGTGGGCTCTTCTGAGCTTTGCAGTTACATAGGGATTCAGTTGTCTGAAAAAACGCGTTTATTTCGGGCTGAAAAACACGTTTTGAAAAAAGTGCTGTTACTGCCCCATAACTTACATGGGGTTGACCAAACTTCCAGAAACATGTTTATTTCTGCTGAAAAACACGTTTTGAAACTTTCTGCACACTGGGGTTAAGAGCAGAGTGTGTGGGCTCTTCTAAGCCTTGCAGTTACATAGGGATTCAGTTGTCTGAAAAAAGGCGTTTATTTCGGGCTGAAAAACACGTTTTGAAAAGTGTACTGTAACTGCCCCATAACTTACATGGGGTTGACCAAACTTGCAGAAACATGTTTATTTCTGCTGAAAAACATGTGTTGACACTTTCTGCACACTGGGGTTAAGAGCTGAGTGTGTGGGCTCTTCTGAGCTTTGCAGTTACATAGGGATTCAGTTGTCTGAAAAAACGCGTTTATTTCGGGCTGAAAAACACGTTTTGAAAAAAGTGCTGTAACTGCCCCATAACTTACATGGGGTTGACCAAACTTCCAGAAACATGTTTATTTCTGCTGAAAAACACGTTTTGAAACTTTCTGCACACTGGGGTTAAGAGCAGAGTGTGTGGGCTCTTCTAAGCCTTGCAGTTACATAGGGATTCAGTTGTCTGAAAAAACGTGTTTATTTCGGGCTGAAAAACACGTTTTGAAAAGTGTACTGTAACTGCCCCATAACTTACATGGGGTTGACCAAACTTGCAGAAACATGTTTATTTCTGCTGAAAAACATGTTTTGACACTTTCTGCACACTGGGGTTAAGAGCTGAGTGTGTGGGCTCTTCTGAGCTTTGCAGTTACATAGGGATTCAGTTGTCTGAAAAAAGGCGTTTATTTCGGGCTGAAAAACACGTTTTGAAAAGTGTACTGTAACTGCCCCATAACTTACATGGGGTTGACCAAACTTGCAGAAACATGTTTATTTCTGCTGAAAAACACGTTTTGACACTTTCTGCACACTGGGGTTAAGAGCAGAGTGTGTGGGCTCTTCTGACCCTTGCAGTTACATAGGGATTCAGTTGTCTGAAAAAAGGCGTTTATTTCGGGCTGAAAAACACGTTTTGAAAAAAGTGCTGTTACTGCCCCATAACTTACATGGGGTTGACCAAACTTGCAGAAACATGTTTATTTCTGCTGAAAAACACGTTTTGACACTTTCTGCACACTGGGGTTAAGAGCAGAGTGTGTGGGCTCTTCTGAGCCTTGCAGTTACATAGGGATTCAGTTGTCTGAAAAAAGGCGTTTATTTCGGGCTGAAAAACACGTTTTGAAAAGTGTACTGTAACTGCCCCATAACTTACATGGGGTTGACCAAACTTGCAGAAACATGTTTATTTCTGCTGAAAAACATGTGTTGACACTTTCTGCACACTGGGGTTAAGAGCTGAGTGTGTGGGCTCTTCTGAGCTTTGCAGTTACATAGGGATTCAGTTGTCTGAAAAAACGCGTTTATTTCGGGCTGAAAAACACGTTTTGAAAAAAGTGCTGTAACTGCCCCATAACTTACATGGGGTTGACCAAACTTCCAGAAACATGTTTATTTCTGCTGAAAAACACGTTTTGAAACTTTCTGCACACTGGGGTTAAGAGCAGAGTGTGTGGGCTCTTCTAAGCCTTGCAGTTACATAGGGATTCAGTTGTCTGAAAAAACGTGTTTATTTCGGGCTGAAAAACACGTTTTGAAAAGTGTACTGTAACTGCCCCATAACTTACATGGGGTTGACCAAACTTGCAGAAACATGTTTATTTCTGCTGAAAAACATGTTTTGACACTTTCTGCACACTGGGGTTAAGAGCTGAGTGTGTGGGCTCTTCTGAGCTTTGCAGTTACATAGGGATTCAGTTGTCTGAAAAAAGGCGTTTATTTCGGGCTGAAAAACACGTTTTGAAAAGTGTACTGTAACTGCCCCATAACTTACATGGGGTTGACCAAACTTGCAGAAACATGTTTATTTCTGCTGAAAAACACGTTTTGACACTTTCTGCACACTGGGGTTAAGAGCAGAGTGTGTGGGCTCTTCTGAGCCTTGCAGTTACATAGGGATTCAGTTGTCTGAAAAAACGCGTTTATTTCGGGCTGAAAAACACGTTTTGAAAAAAGTGCTGTTACTGCCCCATAACTTAAATGGGGTTGACCAAACTTGCAGAAACATGTTTATTTCTGCTGAAAAACATGTTTTGACACTTTCTGCACACTGGGGTTAAGAGCTGAGTGTGTGGGCTCTTCTGAGCTTTGCAGTTACATAGTGATTCAGTTGTCTGAAAAAAGGCGTTTATTTCGGGCTGAAAAACACGTTTTGAAAAAAGTGCTGTAACTGCCCCATAACTTACATGGGGTTGACCAAACTTGCAGAAACATGTTTATTTCTGCTGAAAAACATGTGTTGACACTTTCTGCACACTGGGGTTAAGAGCTGAGTGTGTGGGCTCTTCTGAGCTTTGCAGTTACATAGGGATTCAGTTGTCTGAAAAAAGGCGTTTATTTCGGGCTGAAAAACACGTTTTGAAAAAAGTGCTGTAACTGCCCCATAACTTACATGGGGTTGACCAAACTTGCAGAAACATGTTTATTTCTGCTGAAAAACATGTGTTGACACTCTCTGCACACTGGGGTTAAGAGCTGAGTGTGTGGGCTCTTCTGAGCTTTGCAGTTACATAGGGATTCAGTTGTCTGAAAAAAGGCGTTTATTTCGGGCTGAAAAACACGTTTTGAAAAAAGTGCTGTTACTGCCCCATAACTTACATGGGGTCGACCAAACTTGCAGAAACATGTTTATTTCTGCTGAAAAACACGTTTTGACACTTTCTGCACACTGGGGTTAAGAGCAGAGTGTGTGGGCTCTTCTGAGCCTTGCAGTTACATAGGGATTCAGTTGTCTGAAAAAACGTGTTTATTTCGGGCTGAAAAACACGTTTTGAAAAGTGTACTGTAACTGCCCCATAACTTACATGGGGTTGACCAAACTTGCAGAAACATGTTTATTTCTGCTGAAAAACATGTTTTAACACTTTCTGCACAGTAGGGTTAAGAGCTGAGTGTGTGGGCTCTTCTGAGCTTTGCAGTTACATAGGGATTCAGATGTCTGAAAAAAGGCGTTTATTTCGGGCTGAAAAACACGTTTTGAAAAAAGTGCTGTTACTGCCCCATAACTTACATGGGGTTGACCAAACTTGCAGAAACATGTTTATTTCTGCTGAAAAACACGTTTTGACACTTTCTGCACACTGGGGTTAAGAGCAGAGTGTGTGGGCTCTTCTGAACCTTGCAGTTACATAGGGATTCAGTTGTCTGAAAAAACGTGTTTATTTCGGGCTGAAAAACACGTTTTGAAAAAAGTGCTGTTACTGCCCCATAACTTACATGGGGTTGACCAAACTTGCAGAAACATGTTTATTTCTGCTGAAAAACATGTTTTGACACTTTCTGCACACTGGGGTTAAGAGCTGAGTGTGTGGGCTCTTCTGAGCTTTGCAGTTACATAGTGATTCAGTTGTCTGAAAAAAGGCGTTTATTTCGGGCTGAAAAACACGTTTTGAAAAAAGTGCTGTAACTGCCCCATAACTTACATGGGGTTGACCAAACTTGCAGAAACATGTTTATTTCTGCTGAAAAACATGTGTTGACACTTTCTGCACACTGGGGTTAAGAGCTGAGTGTGTGGGCTCTTCTGAGCTTTGCAGTTACATAGGGATTCAGTTGTCTGAAAAAACGCGTTTATTTCGGGCTGAAAAACACGTTTTGAAAAAAGTGCTGTAACTGCCCCATAACTTACATGGGGTTGACCAAACTTGCAGAAACATGTTTATTTCTGCTGAAAAACATGTGTTGACACTCTCTGCACACTGGGGTTAAGAGCTGAGTGTGTGGGCTCTTCTGAGCTTTGCAGTTACATAGGGATTCAGTTGTCTGAAAAAACGCGTTTATTTCGGGCTGAAAAACACGTTTTGAAAAAAGTGCTGTTACTGCCCCATAACTTACATGGGGTTGACCAAACTTGCAGAAACATGTTTATTTCTGCTGAAAAACATGTTTTGACACTTTCTGCACACTGGGGTTAAGAGCTGAGTGTGTGGGCTCTTCTGAGCCTTGCAGTTACATAGGGATTCAGTTGTCTGAAAAAACGTGTTTATTTCGGGCTGAAAAACACGTTTTGAAAAGTGTACTGTAACTGCCCCATAACTTACATGGGGTTGACCAAACTTGCAGAAACATGTTTATTTCTGCTGAAAAACATGTTTTAACACTTTCTGCACAGTGGGGTTAAGAGCTGAGTGTGTGGGCTCTTCTGAGCTTTGCAGTTACATAGGGATTCAGTTGTCTGAAAAAAGGCGTTTATTTCGGGCTGAAAAACACGTTTTGAAAAAAGTGCTGTAACTGCCCCATAACTTACATGGGGTTGACCAAACTTGCAGAAACATGTTTATTTCTGCTGAAAAACACGTTTTGACACTTTCTGCACACTGGGGTTAAGAGCAGAGTGTGTGGGCTCTTCTGAACCTTGCAGTTACATAGGGATTCAGTTGTCTGAAAAAACGTGTTTATTTCGGGCTGAAAAACACGTTTTGAAAAAAGTGCTGTTACTGCCCCATAACTTACATGGGGTTGACCAAACTTGCAGAAACATGTTTATTTCTGCTGAAAAACATGTTTTGACTCTTTCTGCACACTGGGGTTAAGAGCTGAGTGTGTGGGCTCTTCTGAGCTTTGCAGTTACATAGTGATTCAGTTGTCTGAAAAAAGGCGTTTATTTCGGGCTGAAAAACACGTTTTGAAAAAAGTGCTGTAACTGCCCCATAACTTACATGGGGTTGACCAAACTTGCAGAAACATGTTTATTTCTGCTGAAAAACATGTGTTGACACTTTCTGCACACTGGGGTTAAGAGCTGAGTGTGTGGGCTCTTCTGAGCTTTGCAGTTACATAGGGATTCAGTTGTCTGAAAAAACGCGTTTATTTCGGGCTGAAAAACACGTTTTGAAAAAAGTGCTGTAACTGCCCCATAACTTACATGGGGTTGACCAAACTTGCAGAAACATGTTTATTTCTGCTGAAAAACATGTGTTGACACTCTCTGCACACTGGGGTTAAGAGCTGAGTGTGTGGGCTCTTCTGAGCTTTGCAGTTACATAGGGATTCAGTTGTCTGAAAAAACGCGTTTATTTCGGGCTGAAAAACACGTTTTGAAAAAAGTGCTGTTACTGCCCCATAACTTACATGGGGTTGACCAAACTTCCAGAAACATGTTTATTTCTGCTGAAAAACACGTTTTGAAACTTTCTGCACACTGGGGTTAAGAGCAGAGTGTGTGGGCTCTTCTAAGCCTTGCAGTTACATAGGGATTCAGTTGTCTGAAAAAAGGCGTTTATTTCGGGCTGAAAAACACGTTTTGAAAAGTGTACTGTAACTGCCCCATAACTTACATGGGGTTGACCAAACTTGCAGAAACATGTTTATTTCTGCTGAAAAACATGTGTTGACACTTTCTGCACACTGGGGTTAAGAGCTGAGTGTGTGGGCTCTTCTGAGCTTTGCAGTTACATAGGGATTCAGTTGTCTGAAAAAACGCGTTTATTTCGGGCTGAAAAACACGTTTTGAAAAAAGTGCTGTAACTGCCCCATAACTTACATGGGGTTGACCAAACTTCCAGAAACATGTTTATTTCTGCTGAAAAACACGTTTTGAAACTTTCTGCACACTGGGGTTAAGAGCAGAGTGTGTGGGCTCTTCTAAGCCTTGCAGTTACATAGGGATTCAGTTGTCTGAAAAAACGTGTTTATTTCGGGCTGAAAAACACGTTTTGAAAAGTGTACTGTAACTGCCCCATAACTTACATGGGGTTGACCAAACTTGCAGAAACATGTTTATTTCTGCTGAAAAACATGTTTTGACACTTTCTGCACACTGGGGTTAAGAGCTGAGTGTGTGGGCTCTTCTGAGCTTTGCAGTTACATAGGGATTCAGTTGTCTGAAAAAAGGCGTTTATTTCGGGCTGAAAAACACGTTTTGAAAAGTGTACTGTAACTGCCCCATAACTTACATGGGGTTGACCAAACTTGCAGAAACATGTTTATTTCTGCTGAAAAACACGTTTTGACACTTTCTGCACACTGGGGTTAAGAGCAGAGTGTGTGGGCTCTTCTGACCCTTGCAGTTACATAGGGATTCAGTTGTCTGAAAAAAGGCGTTTATTTCGGGCTGAAAAACACGTTTTGAAAAAAGTGCTGTTACTGCCCCATAACTTACATGGGGTTGACCAAACTTGCAGAAACATGTTTATTTCTGCTGAAAAACACGTTTTGACACTTTCTGCACACTGGGGTTAAGAGCAGAGTGTGTGGGCTCTTCTGAGCCTTGCAGTTACATAGGGATTCAGTTGTCTGAAAAAAGGCGTTTATTTCGGGCTGAAAAACACGTTTTGAAAAGTGTACTGTAACTGCCCCATAACTTACATGGGGTTGACCAAACTTGCAGAAACATGTTTATTTCTGCTGAAAAACATGTGTTGACACTTTCTGCACACTGGGGTTAAGAGCTGAGTGTGTGGGCTCTTCTGAGCTTTGCAGTTACATAGGGATTCAGTTGTCTGAAAAAACGCGTTTATTTCGGGCTGAAAAACACGTTTTGAAAAAAGTGCTGTAACTGCCCCATAACTTACATGGGGTTGACCAAACTTCCAGAAACATGTTTATTTCTGCTGAAAAACACGTTTTGAAACTTTCTGCACACTGGGGTTAAGAGCAGAGTGTGTGGGCTCTTCTAAGCCTTGCAGTTACATAGGGATTCAGTTGTCTGAAAAAACGTGTTTATTTCGGGCTGAAAAACACGTTTTGAAAAGTGTACTGTAACTGCCCCATAACTTACATGGGGTTGACCAAACTTGCAGAAACATGTTTATTTCTGCTGAAAAACATGTTTTGACACTTTCTGCACACTGGGGTTAAGAGCTGAGTGTGTGGGCTCTTCTGAGCTTTGCAGTTACATAGGGATTCAGTTGTCTGAAAAAAGGCGTTTATTTCGGGCTGAAAAACACGTTTTGAAAAGTGTACTGTAACTGCCCCATAACTTACATGGGGTTGACCAAACTTGCAGAAACATGTTTATTTCTGCTGAAAAACACGTTTTGACACTTTCTGCACACTGGGATTAAGAGCAGAGTGTGTGGGCTCTTCTGACCCTTGCAGTTACATAGGGATTCAGTTGTCTGAAAAAAGGCGTTTATTTCGGGCTGAAAAACACGTTTTGAAAAAAGTGCTGTTACTGCCCCATAACTTACATGGGGTTGACCAAACTTGCAGAAACATGTTTATTTCTGCTGAAAAACACGTTTTGACACTTTCTGCACACTGGGGTTAAGAGCAGAGTGTGTGGGCTCTTCTGAGCCTTGCAGTTACATAGGGATTCAGTTGTCTGAAAAAACGCGTTTATTTCGGGCTGAAAAACACGTTTTGAAAAAAGTGCTGTTACTGCCCCATAACTTACATGGGGTTGACCAAACTTGCAGAAACATGTTTATTTCTGCTGAAAAACATGTTTTGACACTTTCTGCACACTGGGGTTAAGAGCTGAGTGTGTGGGCTCTTCTGAGCTTTGCAGTTACATAGTGATTCAGTTGTCTGAAAAAAGGCGTTTATTTCGGGCTGAAAAACACGTTTTGAAAAAAGTGCTGTAACTGCCCCATAACTTACATGGGGTTGACCAAACTTGCAGAAACATGTTTATTTCTGCTGAAAAACATGTGTTGACACTTTCTGCACACTGGGGTTAAGAGCTGAGTGTGTGGGCTCTTCTGAGCTTTGCAGTTACATAGGGATTCAGTTGTCTGAAAAAACGCGTTTATTTCGGGCTGAAAAACACGTTTTGAAAAAAGTGCTGTAACTGCCCCATAACTTACATGGGGTTGACCAAACTTGCAGAAACATGTTTATTTCTGCTGAAAAACATGTGTTGACACTCTCTGCACACTGGGGTTAAGAGCTGAGTGTGTGGGCTCTTCTGAGCTTTGCAGTTACATAGGGATTCAGTTGTCTGAAAAAACGCGTTTATTTCGGGCTGAAAAACACGTTTTGAAAAAAGTGCTGTTACTGCCCCATAACTTACATGGGGTTGACCAAACTTGCAGAAACATGTTTATTTCTGCTGAAAAACATGTTTTGACACTTTCTGCACACTGGGGTTAAGAGCTGAGTGTGTGGGCTCTTCTGAGCTTTGCAGTTACATAGTGATTCAGTTGTCTGAAAAAAGGCGTTTATTTCGGGCTGAAAAACACGTTTTGAAAAAAGTGCTGTAACTGCCCCATAACTTACATGGGGTTGACCAAACTTGCAGAAACATGTTTATTTCTGCTGAAAAACATGTGTTGACACTTTCTGCACACTGGGGTTAAGAGCTGAGTGTGTGGGCTCTTCTGAGCTTTGCAGTTACATAGGGATTCAGTTGTCTGAAAAAACGCGTTTATTTCGGGCTGAAAAACACGTTTTGAAAAAAGTGCTGTAACTGCCCCATAACTTACATGGGGTTGACCAAACTTGCAGAAACATGTTTATTTCTGCTGAAAAACATGTGTTGACACTCTCTGCACACTGGGGTTAAGAACTGAGTGTGTGGGCTCTTCTGAGCTTTGCAGTTACATAGGGATTCAGTTGTCTGAAAAAACGCGTTTATTTCGGGCTGAAAAACACGTTTTGAAAAAAGTGCTGTTACTGCCCCATAACTTACATGGGGTTGACCAAACTTGCAGAAACATGTTTATTTCTGCTGAAAAACATGTTTTGACACTTTCTGCACACTGGGGTTAAGAGCTGAGTGTGTGGGCTCTTCTGACCCTTGCAGTTACATAGGGATTCAGTTGTCTGAAAAAACGTGTTTATTTCGGGCTGAAAAACACGTTTTGAAAAGTGTACTGTAACTGCCCCATAACTTACATGGGGTTGACCAAACTTGCAGAAACATGTTTATTTCTGCTGAAAAACATGTTTTAACACTTTCTGCACAGTGGGGTTAAGAGCTGAGTGTGTGGGCTCTTCTGAGCTTTGCAGTTACATAGGGATTCAGTTGTCTGAAAAAAGGCGTTTATTTCGGGCTGAAAAACACGTTTTGAAAAGTGTACTGTAACTGCCCCATAACTTACATGGGGTTGACCAAACTTGCAGAAACATGTTTATTTCTGCTGAAAAACATGTGTTGACACTTTCTGCACACTGGGGTTAAGAGCTGAGTGTGTGGGCTCTTCTGAGCTTTGCAGTTACATAGGGATTCAGTTGTCTGAAAAAACGCGTTTATTTCGGGCTGAAAAACACGTTTTGAAAAAAGTGCTGTAACTGCCCCATAACTTACATGGGGTTGACCAAACTTCCAGAAACATGTTTATTTCTGCTGAAAAACACGTTTTGAAACTTTCTGCACACTGGGGTTAAGAGCAGAGTGTGTGGGCTCTTCTAAGCCTTGCAGTTACATAGGGATTCAGTTGTCTGAAAAAACGTGTTTATTTCGGGCTGAAAAACACGTTTTGAAAAGTGTACTGTAACTGCCCCATAACTTACATGGGGTTGACCAAACTTGCAGAAACATGTTTATTTCTGCTGAAAAACATGTGTTGACACTTTCTGCACACTGGGGTTAAGAGCAGAGTGTGTGGGCTCTTCTGAGCTTTGCAGTTACATAGGGATTCAGTTGTCTGAAAAAAGGCGTTTATTTCGGGCTGAAAAACACGTTTTGAAAAAAGTGCTGTTACTGCCCCATAACTTACATGGGGTCGACCAAACTTGCAGAAACATGTTTATTTCTGCTGAAAAACACGTTTTGACACTTTCTGCACACTGGGGTTAAGAGCAGAGTGTGTGGGCTCTTCTGAGCCTTGCAGTTACATAGGGATTCAGTTGTCTGAAAAAACGTGTTTATTTCGGGCTGAAAAACACGTTTTGAAAAGTGTACTGTAACTGCCCCATAACTTACATGGGGTTGACCAAACTTGCAGAAACATGTTTATTTCTGCTGAAAAACATGTTTTAACACTTTCTGCACAGTAGGGTTAAGAGCTGAGTGTGTGGGCTCTTCTGAGCTTTGCAGTTACATAGGGATTCAGATGTCTGAAAAAAGGCGTTTATTTCGGGCTGAAAAACACGTTTTGAAAAAAGTGCTGTTACTGCCCCATAACTTACATGGGGTTGACCAAACTTGCAGAAACATGTTTATTTCTGCTGAAAAACACGTTTTGACACTTTCTGCACACTGGGGTTAAGAGCAGAGTGTGTGGGCTCTTCTGAACCTTGCAGTTACATAGGGATTCAGTTGTCTGAAAAAACGTGTTTATTTCGGGCTGAAAAACACGTTTTGAAAAAAGTGCTGTTACTGCCCCATAACTTACATGGGGTTGACCAAACTTGCAGAAACATGTTTATTTCTGCTGAAAAACATGTTTTGACACTTTCTGCACACTGGGGTTAAGAGCTGAGTGTGTGGGCTCTTCTGAGCTTTGCAGTTACATAGTGATTCAGTTGTCTGAAAAAAGGCGTTTATTTCGGGCTGAAAAACACGTTTTGAAAAAAGTGCTGTAACTGCCCCATAACTTACATGGGGTTGACCAAACTTGCAGAAACATGTTTATTTCTGCTGAAAAACATGTGTTGACACTCTCTGCACACTGGGGTTAAGAGCTGAGTGTGTGGGCTCTTCTGAGCTTTGCAGTTACATAGGGATTCAGTTGTCTGAAAAAACGCGTTTATTTCGGGCTGAAAAACACGTTTTGAAAAAAGTGCTGTTACTGCCCCATAACTTACATGGGGTTGACCAAACTTGCAGAAACATGTTTATTTCTGCTGAAAAACATGTTTTGACACTTTCTGCACACTGGGGTTAAGAGCTGAGTGTGTGGGCTCTTCTGAGCCTTGCAGTTACATAGGGATTCAGTTGTCTGAAAAAACGTGTTTATTTCGGGCTGAAAAACACGTTTTGAAAAGTGTACTGTAACTGCCCCATAACTTACATGGGGTTGACCAAACTTGCAGAAACATGTTTATTTCTGCTGAAAAACATGTTTTAACACTTTCTGCACAGTGGGGTTAAGAGCTGAGTGTGTGGGCTCTTCTGAGCTTTGCAGTTACATAGGGATTCAGTTGTCTGAAAAAAGGCGTTTATTTCGGGCTGAAAAACACGTTTTGAAAAAAGTGCTGTAACTGCCCCATAACTTACATGGGGTTGACCAAACTTGCAGAAACATGTTTATTTCTGCTGAAAAACACGTTTTGACACTTTCTGCACACTGGGGTTAAGAGCAGAGTGTGTGGGCTCTTCTGAACCTTGCAGTTACATAGGGATTCAGTTGTCTGAAAAAACGTGTTTATTTCGGGCTGAAAAACACGTTTTGAAAAAAGTGCTGTTACTGCCCCATAACTTACATGGGGTTGACCAAACTTGCAGAAACATGTTTATTTCTGCTGAAAAACATGTTTTGACTCTTTCTGCACACTGGGGTTAAGAGCTGAGTGTGTGGGCTCTTCTGAGCTTTGCAGTTACATAGTGATTCAGTTGTCTGAAAAAAGGCGTTTATTTCGGGCTGAAAAACACGTTTTGAAAAAAGTGCTGTAACTGCCCCATAACTTACATGGGGTTGACCAAACTTGCAGAAACATGTTTATTTCTGCTGAAAAACATGTGTTGACACTTTCTGCACACTGGGGTTAAGAGCTGAGTGTGTGGGCTCTTCTGAGCTTTGCAGTTACATAGGGATTCAGTTGTCTGAAAAAACGCGTTTATTTCGGGCTGAAAAACACGTTTTGAAAAAAGTGCTGTAACTGCCCCATAACTTACATGGGGTTGACCAAACTTGCAGAAACATGTTTATTTCTGCTGAAAAACATGTGTTGACACTCTCTGCACACTGGGGTTAAGAGCTGAGTGTGTGGGCTCTTCTGAGCTTTGCAGTTACATAGGGATTCAGTTGTCTGAAAAAACGCGTTTATTTCGGGCTGAAAAACACGTTTTGAAAAAAGTGCTGTTACTGCCCCATAACTTACATGGGGTTGACCAAACTTCCAGAAACATGTTTATTTCTGCTGAAAAACACGTTTTGAAACTTTCTGCACACTGGGGTTAAGAGCAGAGTGTGTGGGCTCTTCTAAGCCTTGCAGTTACATAGGGATTCAGTTGTCTGAAAAAAGGCGTTTATTTCGGGCTGAAAAACACGTTTTGAAAAGTGTACTGTAACTGCCCCATAACTTACATGGGGTTGACCAAACTTGCAGAAACATGTTTATTTCTGCTGAAAAACATGTGTTGACACTTTCTGCACACTGGGGTTAAGAGCTGAGTGTGTGGGCTCTTCTGAGCTTTGCAGTTACATAGGGATTCAGTTGTCTGAAAAAACGCGTTTATTTCGGGCTGAAAAACACGTTTTGAAAAAAGTGCTGTAACTGCCCCATAACTTACATGGGGTTGACCAAACTTCCAGAAACATGTTTATTTCTGCTGAAAAACACGTTTTGAAACTTTCTGCACACTGGGGTTAAGAGCAGAGTGTGTGGGCTCTTCTAAGCCTTGCAGTTACATAGGGATTCAGTTGTCTGAAAAAACGTGTTTATTTCGGGCTGAAAAACACGTTTTGAAAAGTGTACTGTAACTGCCCCATAACTTACATGGGGTTGACCAAACTTGCAGAAACATGTTTATTTCTGCTGAAAAACATGTTTTGACACTTTCTGCACACTGGGGTTAAGAGCTGAGTGTGTGGGCTCTTCTGAGCTTTGCAGTTACATAGGGATTCAGTTGTCTGAAAAAAGGCGTTTATTTCGGGCTGAAAAACACGTTTTGAAAAAAGTGCTGTAACTGCCCCATAACTTACATGGGGTTGACCAAACTTGCAGAAACATGTTTATTTCTGCTGAAAAACACGTTTTGACACTTTCTGCACACTGGGGTTAAGAGCAGAGTGTGTGGGCTCTTCTGACCCTTGCAGTTACATAGGGATTCAGTTGTCTGAAAAAAGGCGTTTATTTCGGGCTGAAAAACACGTTTTGAAAAAAGTGCTGTTACTGCCCCATAACTTACATGGGGTTGACCAAACTTGCAGAAACATGTTTATTTCTGCTGAAAAACACGTTTTGACACTTTCTGCACACTGGGGTTAAGAGCAGAGTGTGTGGGCTCTTCTGAGCCTTGCAGTTACATAGGGATTCAGTTGTCTGAAAAAAGGCGTTTATTTCGGGCTGAAAAACACGTTTTGAAAAGTGTACTGTAACTGCCCCATAACTTACATGGGGTTGACCAAACTTGCAGAAACATGTTTATTTCTGCTGAAAAACATGTGTTGACACTTTCTGCACACTGGGGTTAAGAGCTGAGTGTGTGGGCTCTTCTGAGCTTTGCAGTTACATAGGGATTCAGTTGTCTGAAAAAACGCGTTTATTTCGGGCTGAAAAACACGTTTTGAAAAAAGTGCTGTAACTGCCCCATAACTTACATGGGGTTGACCAAACTTCCAGAAACATGTTTATTTCTGCTGAAAAACACGTTTTGAAACTTTCTGCACACTGGGGTTAAGAGCAGAGTGTGTGGGCTCTTCTAAGCCTTGCAGTTACATAGGGATTCAGTTGTCTGAAAAAACGTGTTTATTTCGGGCTGAAAAACACGTTTTGAAAAGTGTACTGTAACTGCCCCATAACTTACATGGGGTTGAACAAACTTGCAGAAACATGTTTATTTCTGCTGAAAAACATGTTTTGACACTTTCTGCACACTGGGGTTAAGAGCAGAGTGTGTGGGCTCTTCTGACCCTTGCAGTTACATAGGGATTCAGTTGTCTGAAAAAAGGCGTTTATTTCGGGCTGAAAAACACGTTTTGAAAAGTGTACTGTAACTGCCCCATAACTTACATGGGGTTGACCAAACTTGCAGAAACATGTTTATTTCTGCTGAAAAACACGTTTTGACACTTTCTGCACACTGGGATTAAGAGCAGAGTGTGTGGGCTCTTCTGACCCTTGCAGTTACATAGGGATTCAGTTGTCTGAAAAAAGGCGTTTATTTCGGGCTGAAAAACACGTTTTGAAAAAAGTGCTGTTACTGCCCCATAACTTACATGGGGTTGACCAAACTTGCAGAAACATGTTTATTTCTGCTGAAAAACACGTTTTGACACTTTCTGCACACTGGGGTTAAGAGCAGAGTGTGTGGGCTCTTCTGAGCCTTGCAGTTACATAGGGATTCAGTTGTCTGAAAAAACGCGTTTATTTCGGGCTGAAAAACACGTTTTGAAAAAAGTGCTGTTACTGCCCCATAACTTACATGGGGTTGACCAAACTTGCAGAAACATGTTTATTTCTGCTGAAAAACATGTTTTGACACTTTCTGCACACTGGGGTTAAGAGCTGAGTGTGTGGGCTCTTCTGAGCTTTGCAGTTACATAGGGATTCAGTTGTCTGAAAAAACGCGTTTATTTCGGGCTGAAAAACACGTTTTGAAAAAAGTGCTGTAACTGCCCCATAACTTACATGGGGTTGACCAAACTTGCAGAAACATGTTTATTTCTGCTGAAAAACATGTGTTGACACTCTCTGCACACTGGGGTTAAGAGCTGAGTGTGTGGGCTCTTCTGAGCTTTGCAGTTACATAGGGATTCAGTTGTCTGAAAAAACGCGTTTATTTCGGGCTGAAAAACACGTTTTGAAAAAAGTGCTGTTACTGCCCCATAACTTACATGGGGTTGACCAAACTTGCAGAAACATGTTTATTTCTGCTGAAAAACATGTTTTGACACTTTCTGCACACGGGGGTTAAGAGCTGAGTGTGTGGGCTCTTCTGAGCCTTGCAGTTACATAGGGATTCAGTTGTCTGAAAAAACGTGTTTATTTCGGGCTGAAAAACACGTTTTGAAAAGTGTACTGTAACTGCCCCATAACTTACATGGGGTTGACCAAACTTGCAGAAACATGTTTATTTCTGCTGAAAAACATGTTTTAACACTTTCTGCACAGTGGGGTTAAGAGCTGAGTGTGTGGGCTCTTCTGAGCTTTGCAGTTACATAGGGATTCAGTTGTCTGAAAAAAGGCGTTTATTTCGGGCTGAAAAACACGTTTTGAAAAAAGTGCTGTTACTGCCCCATAACTTACATGGGGTCGACCAAACTTGCAGAAACATGTTTATTTCTGCTGAAAAACACGTTTTGACACTTTCTGCACACTGGGGTTAAGAGCAGAGTGTGTGGGCTCTTCTGAGCCTTGCAGTTACATAGGGATTCAGTTGTCTGAAAAAACGTGTTTATTTCGGGCTGAAAAACACGTTTTGAAAAGTGTACTGTAACTGCCCCATAACTTACATGGGGTTGACCAAACTTGCAGAAACATGTTTATTTCTGCTGAAAAACATGTTTTAACACTTTCTGCACAGTAGGGTTAAGAGCTGAGTGTGTGGGCTCTTCTGAGCTTTGCAGTTACATAGGGATTCAGATGTCTGAAAAAAGGCGTTTATTTCGGGCTGAAAAACACGTTTTGAAAAAAGTGCTGTTACTGCCCCATAACTTACATGGGGTTGACCAAACTTGCAGAAACATGTTTATTTCTGCTGAAAAACACGTTTTGACACTTTCTGCACACTGGGGTTAAGAGCAGAGTGTGTGGGCTCTTCTGAACCTTGCAGTTACATAGGGATTCAGTTGTCTGAAAAAACGTGTTTATTTCGGGCTGAAAAACACGTTTTGAAAAAAGTGCTGTTACTGCCCCATAACTTACATGGGGTTGACCAAACTTGCAGAAACATGTTTATTTCTGCTGAAAAACATGTTTTGACACTTTCTGCACACTGGGGTTAAGAGCTGAGTGTGTGGGCTCTTCTGAGCTTTGCAGTTACATAGTGATTCAGTTGTCTGAAAAAAGGCGTTTATTTCGGGCTGAAAAACACGTTTTGAAAAAAGTGCTGTAACTGCCCCATAACTTACATGGGGTTGACCAAACTTGCAGAAACATGTTTATTTCTGCTGAAAAACATGTGTTGACACTTTCTGCACACTGGGGTTAAGAGCTGAGTGTGTGGGCTCTTCTGAGCTTTGCAGTTACATAGGGATTCAGTTGTCTGAAAAAACGCGTTTATTTCGGGCTGAAAAACACGTTTTGAAAAAAGTGCTGTAACTGCCCCATAACTTACATGGGGTTGACCAAACTTGCAGAAACATGTTTATTTCTGCTGAAAAACATGTGTTGACACTCTCTGCACACTGGGGTTAAGAGCTGAGTGTGTGGGCTCTTCTGAGCTTTGCAGTTACATAGGGATTCAGTTGTCTGAAAAAACGCGTTTATTTCGGGCTGAAAAACACGTTTTGAAAAAAGTGCTGTTACTGCCCCATAACTTACATGGGGTTGACCAAACTTGCAGAAACATGTTTATTTCTGCTGAAAAACATGGTTTGACACTTTCTGCACACTGGGGTTAAGAGCTGAGTGTGTGGGCTCTTCTGAGCCTTGCAGTTACATAGGGATTCAGTTGTCTGAAAAAACGTGTTTATTTCGGGCTGAAAAACACGTTTTGAAAAGTGTACTGTAACTGCCCCATAACTTACATGGGGTTGACCAAACTTGCAGAAACATGTTTATTTCTGCTGAAAAACATGTTTTAACACTTTCTGCACAGTGGGGTTAAGAGCTGAGTGTGTGGGCTCTTCTGAGCTTTGCAGTTACATAGGGATTCAGTTGTCTGAAAAAAGGCGTTTATTTCGGGCTGAAAAACACGTTTTGAAAAAAGTGCTGTTACTGCCCCATAACTTACATGGGGTCGACCAAACTTCCAGAAACATGTTTATTTCTGCTGAAAAACACGTTTTGAAACTTTCTGCACACTGGGGTTAAGAGCAGAGTGTGTGGGCTCTTCTAAGCCTTGCAGTTACATAGGGATTCAGTTGTCTGAAAAAACGTGTTTATTTCGGGCTGAAAAACACGTTTTGAAAAGTGTACTGTAACTGCCCCATAACTTACATGGGGTTGACCAAACTTGCAGAAACATGTTTATTTCTGCTGAAAAACATGTTTTGACACTTTCTGCACACTGGGGTTAAGAGCTGAGTGTGTGGGCTCTTCTGAGCTTTGCAGTTACATAGGGATTCAGTTGTCTGAAAAAAGGCGTTTATTTCGGGCTGAAAAACACGTTTTGAAAAGTGTACTGTAACTGCCCCATAACTTACATGGGGTTGACCAAACTTGCAGAAACATGTTTATTTCTGCTGAAAAACACGTTTTGACACTTTCTGCACACTGGGGTTAAGAGCAGAGTGTGTGGGCTCTTCTGACCCTTGCAGTTACATAGGGATTCAGTTGTCTGAAAAAAGGCGTTTATTTCGGGCTGAAAAACACGTTTTGAAAAAAGTGCTGTTACTGCCCCATAACTTACATGGGGTTGACCAAACTTGCAGAAACATGTTTATTTCTGCTGAAAAACACGTTTTGACACTTTCTGCACACTGGGGTTAAGAGCAGAGTGTGTGGGCTCTTCTGAGCCTTGCAGTTACATAGGGATTCAGTTGTCTGAAAAAAGGCGTTTATTTCGGGCTGAAAAACACGTTTTGAAAAGTGTACTGTAACTGCCCCATAACTTACATGGGGTTGACCAAACTTGCAGAAACATGTTTATTTCTGCTGAAAAACATGTGTTGACACTTTCTGCACACTGGGGTTAAGAGCTGAGTGTGTGGGCTCTTCTGAGCTTTGCAGTTACATAGGGATTCAGTTGTCTGAAAAAACGCGTTTATTTCGGGCTGAAAAACACGTTTTGAAAAAAGTGCTGTAACTGCCCCATAACTTACATGGGGTTGACCAAACTTCCAGAAACATGTTTATTTCTGCTGAAAAACACGTTTTGAAACTTTCTGCACACTGGGGTTAAGAGCAGAGTGTGTGGGCTCTTCTAAGCCTTGCAGTTACATAGGGATTCAGTTGTCTGAAAAAACGTGTTTATTTCGGGCTGAAAAACACGTTTTGAAAAGTGTACTGTAACTGCCCCATAACTTACATGGGGTTGACCAAACTTGCAGAAACATGTTTATTTCTGCTGAAAAACATGTTTTGACACTTTCTGCACACTGGGGTTAAGAGCTGAGTGTGTGGGCTCTTCTGAGCTTTGCAGTTACATAGGGATTCAGTTGTCTGAAAAAAGGCGTTTATTTCGGGCTGAAAAACACGTTTTGAAAAGTGTACTGTAACTGCCCCATAACTTACATGGGGTTGACCAAACTTGCAGAAACATGTTTATTTCTGCTGAAAAACACGTTTTGACACTTTCTGCACACTGGGATTAAGAGCAGAGTGTGTGGGCTCTTCTGACCCTTGCAGTTACATAGGGATTCAGTTGTCTGAAAAAAGGCGTTTATTTCGGGCTGAAAAACACGTTTTGAAAAAAGTGCTGTTACTGCCCCATAACTTACATGGGGTTGACCAAACTTGCAGAAACATGTTTTTTTCTGCTGAAAAACACGTTTTGACACTTTCTGCACACTGGGGTTAAGAGCAGAGTGTGTGGGCTCTTCTGAGCCTTGCAGTTACATAGGGATTCAGTTGTCTGAAAAAACGCGTTTATTTCGGGCTGAAAAACACGTTTTGAAAAAAGTGCTGTTACTGCCCCATAACTTACATGGGGTTGACCAAACTTGCAGAAACATGTTTATTTCTGCTGAAAAACATGTTTTGACACTTTCTGCACACTGGGGTTAAGAGCTGAGTGTGTGGGCTCTTCTGAGCTTTGCAGTTACATAGTGATTCAGTTGTCTGAAAAAAGGCGTTTATTTCGGGCTGAAAAACACGTTTTGAAAAAAGTGCTGTAACTGCCCCATAACTTACATGGGGTTGACCAAACTTGCAGAAACATGTTTATTTCTGCTGAAAAACATGTGTTGACACTTTCTGCACACTGGGGTTAAGAGCTGAGTGTGTGGGCTCTTCTGAGCTTTGCAGTTACATAGGGATTCAGTTGTCTGAAAAAACGCGTTTATTTCGGGCTGAAAAACACGTTTTGAAAAAAGTGCTGTAACTGCCCCATAACTTACATGGGGTTGACCAAACTTGCAGAAACATGTTTATTTCTGCTGAAAAACATGTGTTGACACTCTCTGCACACTGGGGTTAAGAGCTGAGTGTGTGGGCTCTTCTGAGCTTTGCAGTTACATAGGGATTCAGTTGTCTGAAAAAACGCGTTTATTTCGGGCTGAAAAACACGTTTTGAAAAAAGTGCTGTTACTGCCCCATAACTTACATGGGGTTGACCAAACTTGCAGAAACATGTTTATTTCTGCTGAAAAACATGTTTTGACACTTTCTGCACACTGGGGTTAAGAGCTGAGTGTGTGGGCTCTTCTGAGCCTTGCAGTTACATAGGGATTCAGTTGTCTGAAAAAACGTGTTTATTTCGGGCTGAAAAACACGTTTTGAAAAGTGTACTGTAACTGCCCCATAACTTACATGGGGTTGACCAAACTTGCAGAAACATGTTTATTTCTGCTGAAAAACATGTTTTAACACTTTCTGCACAGTGGGGTTAAGAGCTGAGTGTGTGGGCTCTTCTGAGCTTTGCAGTTACATAGGGATTCAGTTGTCTGAAAAAAGGCGTTTATTTCGGGCTGAAAAACACGTTTTGAAAAAAGTGCTGTTACTGCCCCATAACTTACATGGGGTCGACCAAACTTGCAGAAACATGTTTATTTCTGCTGAAAAACACGTTTTGACACTTTCTGCACACTGGGGTTAAGAGCAGAGTGTGTGGGCTCTTCTGAGCCTTGCAGTTACATAGGGATTCAGTTGTCTGAAAAAACGTGTTTATTTCGGGCTGAAAAACACGTTTTGAAAAGTGTACTGTAACTGCCCCATAACTTACATGGGGTTGACCAAACTTGCAGAAACATGTTTATTTCTGCTGAAAAACATGTTTTAACACTTTCTGCACAGTAGGGTTAAGAGCTGAGTGTGTGGGCTCTTCTGAGCTTTGCAGTTACATAGGGATTCAGATGTCTGAAAAAAGGCGTTTATTTCGGGCTGAAAAACACGTTTTGAAAAAAGTGCTGTTACTGCCCCATAACTTACATGGGGTTGACCAAACTTGCAGAAACATGTTTATTTCTGCTGAAAAACACGTTTTGACACTTTCTGCACACTGGGGTTAAGAGCAGAGTGTGTGGGCTCTTCTGAACCTTGCAGTTACATAGGGATTCAGTTGTCTGAAAAAACGTGTTTATTTCGGGCTGAAAAACACGTTTTGAAAAAAGTGCTGTTACTGCCCCATAACTTACATGGGGTTGACCAAACTTGCAGAAACATGTTTATTTCTGCTGAAAAACATGTTTTGACACTTTCTGCACACTGGGGTTAAGAGCTGAGTGTGTGGGCTCTTCTGAGCTTTGCAGTTACATAGTGATTCAGTTGTCTGAAAAAAGGCGTTTATTTCGGGCTGAAAAACACGTTTTGAAAAAAGTGCTGTAACTGCCCCATAACTTACATGGGGTTGACCAAACTTGCAGAAACATGTTTATTTCTGCTGAAAAACATGTGTTGACACTTTCTGCACACTGGGGTTAAGAGCTGAGTGTGTGGGCTCTTCTGAGCTTTGCAGTTACATAGGGATTCAGTTGTCTGAAAAAACGCGTTTATTTCGGGCTGAAAAACACGTTTTGAAAAAAGTGCTGTAACTGCCCCATAACTTACATGGGGTTGACCAAACTTGCAGAAACATGTTTATTTCTGCTGAAAAACATGTGTTGACACTCTCTGCACACTGGGGTTAAGAGCTGAGTGTGTGGGCTCTTCTGAGCTTTGCAGTTACATAGGGATTCAGTTGTCTGAAAAAACGCGTTTATTTCGGGCTGAAAAACACGTTTTGAAAAAAGTGCTGTTACTGCCCCATAACTTACATGGGGTTGACCAAACTTGCAGAAACATGTTTATTTCTGCTGAAAAACATGGTTTGACACTTTCTGCACACTGGGGTTAAGAGCTGAGTGTGTGGGCTCTTCTGAGCTTTGCAGTTACATAGGGATTCAGTTGTCTGAAAAAAGGCGTTTATTTCGGGCTGAAAAACACGTTTTGAAAAGTGTACTGTAACTGCCCCATAACTTACATGGGGTTGACCAAACTTGCAGGAACATGTTTATTTCTGCTGAAAAACATGTGTTGACACTTTCTGCACACTGGGGTTAAGAGCTGAGTGTGTGGGCTCTTCTGAGCTTTGCAGTTACATAGGGATTCAGTTGTCTGAAAAAACGCGTTTATTTCGGGCTGAAAAACACGTTTTGAAAAAAGTGCTGTAACTGCCCCATAACTTACATGGGGTTGACCAAACTTCCAGAAACATGTTTATTTCTGCTGAAAAACACGTTTTGAAACTTTCTGCACACTGGGGTTAAGAGCAGAGTGTGTGGGCTCTTCTAAGCCTTGCAGTTACATAGGGATTCAGTTGTCTGAAAAAACGTGTTTATTTCGGGCTGAAAAACACGTTTTGAAAAGTGTACTGTAACTGCCCCATAACTTACATGGGGTTGACCAAACTTGCAGAAACATGTTTATTTCTGCTGAAAAACATGTTTTGACACTTTCTGCACACTGGGGTTAAGAGCTGAGTGTGTGGGCTCTTCTGAGCTTTGCAGTTACATAGGGATTCAGTTGTCTGAAAAAAGGCGTTTATTTCGGGCTGAAAAACACGTTTTGAAAAGTGTACTGTAACTGCCCCATAACTTACATGGGGTTGACCAAACTTGCAGAAACATGTTTATTTCTGCTGAAAAACACGTTTTGACACTTTCTGCACACTGGGGTTAAGAGCAGAGTGTGTGGGCTCTTCTGACCCTTGCAGTTACATAGGGATTCAGTTGTCTGAAAAAAGGCGTTTATTTCGGGCTGAAAAACACGTTTTGAAAAAAGTGCTGTTACTGCCCCATAACTTACATGGGGTTGACCAAACTTGCAGAAACATGTTTATTTCTGCTGAAAAACACGTTTTGACACTTTCTGCACACTGGGGTTAAGAGCAGAGTGTGTGGGCTCTTCTGAGCCTTGCAGTTACATAGGGATTCAGTTGTCTGAAAAAACGCGTTTATTTCGGGCTGAAAAACACGTTTTGAAAAAAGTGCTGTTACTGCCCCATAACTTACATGGGGTTGACCAAACTTGCAGAAACATGTTTATTTCTGCTGAAAAACACGTTTTGACACTTTCTGCACACTGGGGTTAAGAGCAGAGTGTGTGGGCTCTTCTGAGCCTTGCAGTTACATAGGGATTCAGTTGTCTGAAAAAACGCGTTTATTTCGGGCTGAAAAACACGTTTTGAAAAAAGTGCTGTTACTGCCCCATAACTTACATGGGGTTGACCAAACTTGCAGAAACATGTTTATTTCTGCTGAAAAACACGTTTTAACACTTTCTGCACACTGGGGTTAAGAGCAGAGTGTGTGGGCTCTTCTAAGCCTTGCAGTTACATAGGGATTCAGTTGTCTGAAAAAACGTGTTTATTTCGGGCTGAAAAACACGTTTTGAAAAGTGTACTGTAACTGCCCCATAACTTACATGGGGTTGACCAAACTTGCAGAAACATGTTTATTTCTGCTGAAAAACATGTGTTGACACTTTCTGCACACTGGGGTTAAGAGCTGAGTGTGTGGGCTCTTCTGAGCTTTGCAGTTACATAGGGATTCAGTTGTCTGAAAAAACGCGTTTATTTCGGGCTGAAAAACACGTTTTGAAAAAAGTGCTGTAACTGCCCCATAACTTACATGGGGTTGACCAAACTTGCAGAAACATGTTTATTTCTGCTGAAAAACATGTGTTGACACTTTCTGCACACTGGGGTTAAGAGCTGAGTGTGTGGGCTCTTCTGAGCTTTGCAGTTACATAGGGATTCAGTTGTCTGAAAAAACGCGTTTATTTCGGGCTGAAAAACACGTTTTGAAAAAAGTGCTGTAACTGCCCCATAACTTACATGGGGTTGACCAAACTTGCAGAAACATGTTTATTTCTGCTGAAAAACATGTTTTGACACTTTCTGCACACTGGGGTTAAGAGCTGAGTGTGTGGGTTCTTCTGAGCTTTGCAGTTACATAGGGATTCAGTTGTCTGAAAAAAGGCGTTTATTTCGGGCTGAAAAACACGTTTTGAAAAGTGTACTGTAACTGCCCCATAACTTACATGGGGTTGACCAAACTTGCAGAAACATGTTTATTTCTGCTGAAAAACATGTGTTGACACTTTCTGCACACTGGGGTTAAGAGCTGAGTGTGTGGGCTCTTCTGAGCTTTGCAGTTACATAGGGATTCAGTTGTCTGAAAAAACGCGTTTATTTCGGGCTGAAAAACACGTTTTGAAAAGTGTACTGTAACTGCCCCATAACTTACATGGGGTTGACCAAACTTGCAGAAACATGTTTATTTCTGCTGAAAAACATGTGTTGACACTTTCTGCACACTGGGGTTAAGAGCTGAGTGTGTGGGCTCTTCTGAGCTTTGCAGTTACATAGGGATTCAGTTGTCTGAAAAAACGCGTTTATTTCGGGCTGAAAAACACGTTTTGAAAAAAGTGCTGTAACTGCCCCATAACTTACATGGGGTTGACCAAACTTGCAGAAACATGTTTATTTCTGCTGAAAAACATGTGTTGACACTTTCTGCACACTGGGGTTAAGAGCAGAGTGTGTGGGCTCTTCTGAGCTTTGCAGTTACATAGGGATTCAGTTGTCTGAAAAAAGGCGTTTATTTCGGGCTGAAAAACACGTTTTGAAAAAAGTGCTGTTACTGCCCCATAACTTACATGGGATCGACCAAACTTGCAGAAACATGTTTATTTCTGCTGAAAAACACGTTTTGACACTTTCTGCACACTGGGGTTAAGAGCAGAGTGTGTGGGCTCTTCTGAGCCTTGCAGTTACATAGGGATTCAGTTGTCTGAAAAAACGTGTTTATTTCGTGCTGAAAAACACGTTTTGAAAAGTGTACTGTAACTGCCCCATAACTTACATGGGGTTGACCAAACTTGCAGAAACATGTTTATTTCTGCTGAAAAACATGTGTTGACACTTTCTGCACACTGGGGTTAAGAGCTGAGTGTGTGGGCTCTTCTGAGCTTTGCAGTTACATAGGGATTCAGTTGTCTGAAAAAACGCGTTTATTTCGGGCTGAAAAACACGTTTTGAAAAAAGTGCTGTAACTGCCCCATAACTTACATGGGGTTGACCAAACTTGCAGAAACATGTTTATTTCTGCTGAAAAACATGTGTTGACACTTTCTGCACACTGGGGTTAAGAGCAGAGTGTGTGGGCTCTTCTGAGCTTTGCAGTTACATAGGGATTCAGTTGTCTGAAAAAAGGCGTTTATTTCGGGCTGAAAAACACGTTTTGAAAAAAGTGCTGTTACTGCCCCATAACTTACATGGGATCGACCAAACTTGCAGAAACATGTTTATTTCTGCTGAAAAACACGTTTTGACACTTTCTGCACACTGGGGTTAAGAGCAGAGTGTGTGGGCTCTTCTGAGCCTTGCAGTTACATAGGGATTCAGTTGTCTGAAAAAACGTGTTTATTTCGTGCTGAAAAACACGTTTTGAAAAGTGTACTGTAACTGCCCCATAACTTATATGGGGTTGACCAAACTTGCAGAAACATGTTTATTTCTGCTGAAAAACATGTTTTAACACTTTCTGCACAGTAGGGTTAAGAGCTGAGTGTGTGGGCTCTTCTGAGCTTTGCAGTTACATAGGGATTCAGATGTCTGAAAAAAGGCGTTTATTTCGGGCTGAAAAACACGTTTTGAAAAAAGTGCTGTTACTGCCCCATAACTTACATGGGGTTGACCAAACTTGCAGAAACATGTTTATTTCTGCTGAAAAACACGTTTTGACACTTTCTGCACACTGGGGTTAAGAGCAGAGTGTGTGGGCTCTTCTGAACCTTGCAGTTACATAGGGATTCAGTTGTCTGAAAAAACGTGTTTATTTCGGGCTGAAAAACACGTTTTGAAAAAAGTGCTGTTCTGCCCCATAACTTACATGGGGTTGACCAAACTTGCAGAAACATGTTTATTTCTGCAGAAAAAAATGTTTTGACACTTTCTGCACACTGGGGTTAAGAGCTGAGTGTGTGGGCTCTTCTGAGCTTTGCAGTTACATAGGGATTCAGTTGTCTGAAAAAAGGCGTTTATTTCGGGCTGAAAAACACGTTTTGAAAAAAGTGCTGTAACTGCCCCATAACTTACATGGGGTTGACCAAACTTGCAGAAACATGTTTATTTCTGCTGAAAAACATGTGTTGACACTTTCTGCACACTGGGGTTAAGAGCAGAGTGTGTGGGCTCTTCTAAGCCTTGCAGTTACATAGGGATTCAGTTGTCTGAAAAAACGTGTTTATTTCGGGCTGAAAAACACGTTTTGAATAGTGTACTGTAACTGCCCCATAACTTACATGGGGTTGACCAAACTTGCAGAAACATGTTTATTTCTGCTGAAAAACATGTGTTGACACTTTCTGCACACTGGGGTTAAGAGCTGAGTGTGTGGGCTCTTCTGAGCTTTGCAGTTACATAGGGATTCAGTTGTCTGAAAAAAGGCGTTTATTTCGGGCTGAAAAACACGTTTTGAAAAAAGTGCTGTTACTGCCCCATAACTTACATGGGGTCGACCAAACTTGCAGAAACATGTTTATTTCTGCTGAAAAACACGTTTTGACACTTTCTGCACACTGGGGTTAAGAGCAGAGTGTGTGGGCTCTTCTGAGCCTTGCAGTTACATAGGGATTCAGTTGTCTGAAAAAACGTGTTTATTTCGGGCTGAAAAACACGTTTTCAAAAGTGTACTGTAACTGCCCCATAACTTACATGGGGTTGACCAAACTTGCAGAAACATGTTTATTTCTGCTGAAAAACATGTTTTAACACTTTCTGCACAGTGGGGTTAAGAGCTGAGTGTGTGGGCTCTTCTGAGCTTTGCAGTTACATAGGGATTCAGATGTCTGAAAAAAGGCGTTTATTTCGGGCTGAAAAACACGTTTTGAAAAAAGTGCTGTTACTGCCCCATAACTTACATGGGGTTGACCAAACTTGCAGAAACATGTTTATTTCTGCTGAAAAACACGTTTTGACACTTTCTGCACACTGGGGTTAAGAGCTGAGTGTGTGGGCTCTTCTGAGCTTTGCAGTTACATAGGGATTCAGTTGTCTGAAAAAACGCGTTTATTTCGGGCTGAAAAACACGTTTTGAAAAAAGTGCTGTTACTGCCCCATAACTTACATGGGGTTGACCAAACTTGCAGAAACATGTTTATTTCTGCTGAAAAACACGTTTTAACACTTTCTGCACACTGGGGTTAAGAGCAGAGTGTGTGGGCTCTTCTGAGCCTTGCAGTTACATAGGGATTCAGTTGTCTGAAAAAACGCGTTTATTTCGGGCTGAAAAACACGTTTTGAAAAAAGTGCTGTTACTGCCCCATAACTTACATGGGGTTGACCAAACTTGCAGAAACATGTTTATTTCTGCTGAAAAACACGTTTTAACATTTTCTGCACACTGGGGTTAAGAGCAGAGTGTGTGGGCTCTTCTGAGCCTTGCAGTTACATAGGGATTCAGTTGTCTGAAAAAACGTGTTTATTTCGGGCTGAAAAACACGTTTTGAAAAGTGTACTGTAACTGCCCCATAACTTACATGGGGTTGACCAAACTTGCAGAAACATGTTTATTTCTGCTGAAAAACATGTGTTGACACTTTCTGCACACTGGGGTTAAGAGCTGAGTGTGTGGGCTCTTCTGAGCTTTGCAGTTACATAGGGATTCAGTTGTCTGAAAAAACGCGTTTATTTCGGGCTGAAAAACACGTTTTGAAAAAAGTGCTGTAACTGCCCCATAACTTACATGGGGTTGACCAAACTTGCAGAAACATGTTTATTTCTGCTGAAAAACATGTGTTGACACTCTCTGCACACTGGGGTTAAGAGCTGAGTGTGTGGGCTCTTCTGAGCTTTGCAGTTACATAGGGATTCAGTTGTCTGAAAAAACGTGTTTATTTCGGGCTGAAAAACACGTTTTGAAAAAAGTGCTGTTACTGCCCCATAACTTACATGGGGTTGACCAAACTTGCAGAAACATGTTTATTTCTGCTGAAAAACATGTTTTGACACTTTCTGCACACTGGGGTTAAGAGCTGAGTGTGTGGGCTCTTCTGAGCTTTGCAGTTACATAGTGATTCAGTTGTCTGAAAAAAGGCGTTTATTTCGGGCTGAAAAACACGTTTTGAAAAGTGTACTGTAACTGCCCCATAACTTACATGGGGTTGACCAAACTTGCAGAAACATGTTTATTTCTGCTGAAAAACACGTTTTGACACTTTCTGCACACTGGGGTTAAGAGCAGAGTGTGTGGGCTCTTCTGAGCCTTGCAGTTACATAGGGATTCAGTTGTCTGAAAAAACGCGTTTATTTCGGGCTGAAAAACACGTTTTGAAAAAAGTGCTGTTACTGCCCCATAACTTACATGGGGTTGACCAAACTTGCAGAAACATGTTTATTTCTGCTGAAAAACACGTTTTAACACTTTCTGCACACTGGGGTTAAGAGCAGAGTGTGTGGGCTCTTCTGAGCCTTGCAGTTACATAGGGATTCAGTTGTCTGAAAAAACGTGTTTATTTCGGGCTGAAAAACACGTTTTGAAAAGTGTACTGTAACTGCCCCATAACTTACATGGGGTTGACCAAACTTGCAGAAACATGTTTATTTCTGCTGAAAAACATGTGTTGACACTTTCTGCACACTGGGGTTAAGAGCTGAGTGTGTGGGCTCTTCTGAGCTTTGCAGTTACATAGGGATTCAGTTGTCTGAAAAAACGCGTTTATTTCGGGCTGAAAAACACGTTTTGAAAAAAGTGCTGTAACTGCCCCATAACTTACATGGGGTTGACCAAACTTGCAGAAACATGTTTATTTCTGCTGAAAAACATGTGTTGACACTCTCTGCACACTGGGGTTAAGAGCTGAGTGTGTGGGCTCTTCTGAGCTTTGCAGTTACATAGGGATTCAGTTGTCTGAAAAAACGCGTTTATATCGGGCTGAAAAACACGTTTTGAAAAAGTGCTGTAACTGCCCCATAACTTACATGGGGTTGACCAAACTTGCAGAAACATGTTTATTTCTGCTGAAAAACATGTGTTGACACTTTCTGCACACTGGGGTTAAGAGCAGAGTGTGTGGGCTCTTCTAAGCCTTGCAGTTACATAGGGATTCAGTTGTCTGAAAAAACGTGTTTATTTCGGGCTGAAAAACACGTTTTGAAAAGTGTACTGTAACTGCCCCATAACTTACATGGGGTTGACCAAACTTGCAGAAACATGTTTATTTCTGCTGAAAAACACGTTTTGACACCTTCTGCTCACTGGGGTTAAGAGCAGAGTGTGTGGGCTCTTCTGACCCTTGCAGTTACATAGGGATTCAGTTGTCTGAAAAAACGCGTTTATTTCGGGCTGAAAAACACGTTTTGAAAAAAGTGCTGTTACTGCCCCATAACTTACATGGGGTTGACCAAACTTGCAGAAACATGTTTATTTCTGCTGAAAAACATGTTTTGACACTTTCTGCACACTGGGGTTAAGAGCTGAGTGTGTGGGTTCTTCTGAGCTTTGCAGTTACATAGGGATTCAGTTGTCTGAAAAAAGGCGTTTATTTCGGGCTGAAAAACACGTTTTGAAAAGTGTACTGTAACTGCCCCATAACTTACATGGGGTTGACCAAACTTGCAGAAACATGTTTATTTCTGCTGAAAAACATGTGTTGACACTTTCTGCACACTGGGGTTAAGAGCTGAGTGTGTGGGCTCTTCTGAGCTTTGCAGTTACATAGGGATTCAGTTGTCTGAAAAAACGCGTTTATTTCGGGCTGAAAAACACGTTTTGAAAAGTGTACTGTAACTGCCCCATAACTTACATGGGGTTGACCAAACTTCCAGAAACATGTTTATTTCTGCTGAAAAACATGTTTTAACACTTTCTGCACAGTGGGGTTAAGAGCTGAGTGTGTGGGCTCTTCTGAGCTTTGCAGTTACATAGGGATTCAGTTGTCTGAAAAAAGGCGTTTATTTCGGGCTGAAAAACACGTTTTGAAAAAAGTGCTGTAACTGCCCCATAACTTACATGGGGTTGACCAAACTTGCAGAAACATGTTTATTTCTGCTGAAAAACATGTTTTGACACTTTCTGCACACTGGGGTTAAGAGCTGAGTGTGTGGGCTCTTCTGAGCTTTGCAGTTACATAGGGATTCAGTTGTCTGAAAAAAGGCGTTTATTTCGGGCTGAAAAACACGTTTTGAAAAGTGTACTGTAACTGCCCCATAACTTACATGGGGTTGACCAAACTTGCAGAAACATGTTTATTTCTGCTGAAAAACACGTTTTGACACTTTCTGCACACTGGGGTTAAGAGCAGAGTGTGTGGGCTTTTCTGACCCTTGCAGTTACATAGGGATTCAGTTGTCTGAAAAAAGGCGTTTATTTCGGGCTGAAAAACACGTTTTGAAAAAAGTGCTGTTACTGCCCCATAACTTACATGGGGTTGACCAAACTTGCAGAAACATGTTTATTTCTGCTGAAAAACACGTTTTGACACTTTCTGCACACTGGGGTTAAGAGCAGAGTGTGTGGGCTCTTCTGAGCCTTGCAGTTACATAGGGATTCAGTTGTCTGAAAAAACGCGTTTATTTCGGGCTGAAAAACACGTTTTGAAAAAAGTGCTGTTACTGCCCCATAACTTACATGGGGTTGACCAAACTTGCAGAAACATGTTTATTTCTGCTGAAAAACAGGTTTTGACACTTTCTGCACACTGGGGTTAAGAGCAGAGTGTGTGGGCTCTTCTGAGCCTTGCAGTTACATAGGGATTCAGTTGTCTGAAAAAACGCGTTTATTTCGGGCTGAAAAACACGTTTTGAAAAAAGTGCTGTTACTGCCCCATAACTTACATGGGGTTGACCAAACTTGCAGAAACATGTTTATTTCTGCTGAAAAACACGTTTTAACACTTTCTGCACACTGGGGTTAAGAGCAGAGTGTGTGGGCTCTTCTAAGCCTTGCAGTTACATAGGGATTCAGTTGTCTGAAAAAACGTGTTTATTTCGGGCTGAAAAACACGTTTTGAAAAGTGTACTGTAACTGCCCCATAACTTACATGGGGTTGACCAAACTTGCAGAAACATGTTTATTTCTGCTGAAAAACATGTGTTGACACTTTCTGCACACTGGGGTTAAGAGCTGAGTGTGTGGGCTCTTCTGAGCTTTGCAGTTACATAGGGATTCAGTTGTCTGAAAAAACGCGTTTATTTCGGGCTGAAAAACACGTTTTATGAAAAAAGTGCTGTAACTGCCCCATAACTTACATGGGGTTGACCAAACTTGCAGAAACATGTTTATTTCTGCTGAAAAACATGTGTTGACACTCTCTGCACACTGGGGTTAAGAGCTGAGTGTGTGGGCTCTTCTGAGCTTTGCAGTTACATAGGGATTCAGTTGTCTGAAAAAAACGCGTTTATTTCGGGCTGAAAAACACGTTTTGAAAAAAGTGCTGTAACTGCCCCATAACTTACATGGGGTTGACCAAACTTGCAGAAACATGTTTATTTCTGCTGAAAAACATGTGTTGACACTTTCTGCACACTGGGGTTAAGAGCAGAGTGTGTGGGCTCTTCCAAGCCTTGCAGTTACATAGGGATTCAGTTGTCTGAAAAAACGTGTTTATTTCGGGCTGAAAAACACGTTTTGAAAAGTGTACTGTAACTGCCCCATAACTTACATGGGGTTGACCAAACTTGCAGAAACATGTTTATTTCTGCTGAAAAACACGTTTTGACACCTTCTGCACACTGGGGTTAAGAGCAGAGTGTGTGGGCTCTTCTGAGCCTTGCAGTTACATAGGGATTCAGTTGTCTGAAAAAACGCGTTTATTTCGGGCTGAAAAACACGTTTTGAAAAAAGTGCTGTTACTGCCCCATAACTTACATGGGGTTGACCAAACTTGCAGAAACATGTTTATTTCTGCTGAAAAACATGTTTTGACACTTTCTGCACACTGGGGTTAAGAGCTGAGTGTGTGGGTTCTTCTGAGCTTTGCAGTTACATAGGGATTCAGTTGTCTGAAAAAAGGCGTTTATTTCGGGCTGAAAAACACGTTTTGAAAAGTGTACTGTAACTGCCCCATAACTTACATGGGGTTGACCAAACTTGCAGAAACATGTTTATTTCTGCTGAAAAACATGTGTTGACACTTTCTGCACACTGGGGTTAAGAGCTGAGTGTGTGGGCTCTTCTGAGCTTTGCAGTTACATAGGGATTCAGTTGTCTGAAAAAACGCGTTTATTTCGGGCTGAAAAACACGTTTTGAAAAGTGTACTGTAACTGCCCCATAACTTACATGGGGTTGACCAAACTTGCAGAAACATGTTTATTTCTGCTGAAAAACATGTTTTAACACTTTCTGCACAGTGGGGTTAAGAGCTGAGTGTGTGGGCTCTTCTGAGCTTTGCAGTTACATAGGGATTCAGTTGTCTGAAAAAAGGCGTTTATTTCGGGCTGAAAAACACGTTTTGAAAAAAGTGCTGTTACTGCCCCATAACTTACATGGGGTTGACCAAACTTGCAGAAACATGTTTATTTCTGCTGAAAAACACGTTTTAACACTTTCTGCACACTGGGGTTAAGAGCAGAGTGTGTGGGCTCTTCTGAGCCTTGCAGTTACATAGGGATTCAGTTGTCTGAAAAAACGTGTTTATTTCGGGCTGAAAAACACGTTTTGAAAAGTGTACTGTAACTGCCCCATAACTTACATGGGGTTGACCAAACTTGCAGAAACATGTTTATTTCTGCTGAAAAACATGTGTTGACACTTTCTGCACACTGGGGTTAAGAGCTGAGTGTGTGGGCTCTTCTGAGCTTTGCAGTTACATAGGGATTCAGTTGTCTGAAAAAACGCGTTTATTTCGGGCTGAAAAACACGTTTTGAAAAAAGTGCTGTAACTGCCCCATAACTTACATGGGGTTGACCAAACTTGCAGAAACATGTTTATTTCTGCTGAAAAACACGTGTTGACACTCTCTGCACACTGGGGTTAAGAGCTGAGTGTGTGGGCTCTTCTGAGCTTTGCAGTTACATAGGGATTCAGTTGTCTGAAAAAACGCGTTTATTTCGGGCTGAAAAACACGTTTTGAAAAAAGTGCTGTAACTGCCCCATAACTTACATGGGGTTGACCAAACTTGCAGAAACATGTTTATTTCTGCTGAAAAACATGTGTTGACACTTTCTGCACACTGGGGTTAAGAGCAGAGTGTGTGGGCTCTTCTAAGCCTTGCAGTTACATAGGGATTCAGTTGTCTGAAAAAACGTGTTTATTTCGGGCTGAAAAACACGTTTTGAAAAGTGTACTGTAACTGCCCCATAACTTACATGGGGTTGACCAAACTTGCAGAAACATGTTTATTTCTGCTGAAAAACATGTGTTGACACTTTCTGCACACTGGGGTTAAGAGCTGAGTGTGTGGGCTCTTCTGAGCTTTGCAGTTACATAGGGATTCAGTTGTCTGAAAAAAGGCGTTTATTTCGGGCTGAAAAACACGTTTTGAAAAAAGTGCTGTTACTGCCCCATAACTTACATGGGGTCGACCAAACTTGCAGAAACATGTTTATTTCTGCTGAAAAACACGTTTTGAAACTTTCTGCACATTGGGGTTAAGAGCAGAGTGTGTGGGCTCTTCTGAGCCTTGCAGTTACATAGGGATTCAGTTGTCTGAAAAAACGTGTTTATTTCGGGCTGAAAAACACGTTTTGAAAAGTGTACTGTAACTGCCCCATAACTTACATGGGGTTGACCAAACTTGCAGAAACATGTTTATTTCTGCTGAAAAACATGTTTTAACACTTTCTGCACAGTGGGGTTAAGAGCTGAGTGTGTGGGCTCTTCTGAGCTTTGCAGTTACATAGGGATTCAGATGTCTGAAAAAAGGCGTTTATTTCGGGCTGAAAAACACGTTTTGAAAAAAGTGCTGTTACTGCCCCATAACTTACATGGGGTTGACCAAACTTGCAGAAACATGTTTATTTCTGCTGAAAAACACGTTTTGACACTTTCTGCACACTGGGGTTAAGAGCAGAGTGTGTGGGCTCTTCTGAACCTTGCAGTTACATAGGGATTCAGTTGTCTGAAAAAACGTGTTTATTTCGGGCTGAAAAACACGTTTTGAAAAAAGTGCTGTTACTGCCCCATAACTTACATGGGGTTGACCAAACTTGCAGAAACATGTTTATTTCTGCTGAAAAACACGTTTTGACACTTTCTGCACACTGGGGTTAAGAGCTGAGTGTGCGGGCTCTTCTGAGCTTTGCAGTTACATAGTGATTCAGTTGTCTGAAAAAAGGCGTTTATTTCGGGCTGAAAAACACGTTTTGAAAAAAGTGCTGTTACTGCCCCATAACTTACATGGGGTTGACCAAACTTGCAGAAACATGTTTATTTCTGCTGAAAAACACGTTTTGACACTTTCTGCACACTGGGGTTAAGAGCAGAGTGTGTGGGCTCTTCTGAGCCTTGCAGTTACATAGGGATTCAGTTGTCTGAAAAAACGCGTTTATTTCGGGCTGAAAAAAAAGTTTTGAAAAGTGTACTGTAACTGCCCCATAACTTACATGGGGTTGACCAAACTTGCAGAAACATGTTTATTTCTGCTGAAAAACATGTGTTGACACTTTCTGCACACTGGGGTTAAGAGCTGAGTGTGTGGGCTCTTCTGAGCTTTGCAGTTACATAGGGATTCAGTTGTCTGAAAAAACGCGTTTATTTCGGGCTGAAAAACACGTTTTGAAAAAAGTGCTGTAACTGCCCCATAACTTACATGGGGTTGACCAAACTTGCAGAAACATGTTTATTTCTGCTGAAAAACACGTGTTGACACTCTCTGCACACTGGGGTTAAGAGCTGAGTGTGTGGGCTCTTCTGAGCTTTGCAGTTACATAGGGATTCAGGTGTCTGAAAAAACGCGTTTATTTCGGGCTGAAAAACACGTTTTGAAAAAAGTGCTGTAACTGCCCCATAACTTACATGGGGTTGACCAAACTTGCAGAAACATGTTTATTTCTGCTGAAAAACATGTGTTGACACTTTCTGCACACTGGGGTTAAGAGCAGAGTGTGTGGGCTCTTCTAAGCCTTGCAGTTACATAGGGATTCAGTTGTCTGAAAAAACGTGTTTATTTCGGGCTGAAAAACACGTTTTGAAAAGTGTACTGTAACTGCCCCATAACTTACATGGGGTTGACCAAACTTGCAGAAACATGTTTATTTCTGCTGAAAAACATGTGTTGACACTTTCTGCACACTGGGGTTAAGAGCTGAGTGTGTGGGCTCTTCTGAGCTTTGCAGTTACATAGGGATTCAGTTGTCTGAAAAAAGGCGTTTATTTCGGGCTGAAAAACACGTTTTGAAAAAAGTGCTGTTACTGCCCCATAACTTACATGGGGTCGACCAAACTTGCAGAAACATGTTTATTTCTGCTGAAAAACACGTTTTGAAACTTTCTGCACACTGGGGTTAAGAGCAGAGTGTGTGGGCTCTTCTGAGCCTTGCAGTTACATAGGGATTCAGTTGTCTGAAAAAACGTGTTTATTTCGGGCTGAAAAACACGTTTTGAAAAGTGTACTGTAACTGCCCCATAACTTACATGGGGTTGACCAAACTTGCAGAAACATGTTTATTTCTGCTGAAAAACATGTTTTAACACTTTCTGCACAGTGGGGTTAAGAGCTGAGTGTGTGGGCTCTTCTGAGCTTTGCAGTTACATAGGGATTCAGATGTCTGAAAAAAGGCGTTTATTTCGGGCTGAAAAACACGTTTTGAAAAAAGTGCTGTTACTGCCCCATAACTTACATGGGGTTGACCAAACTTGCAGAAACATGTTTATTTCTGCTGAAAAACACGTTTTGACACTTTCTGCACACTGGGGTTAAGAGCAGAGTGTGTGGGCTCTTCTGAACCTTGCAGTTACATAGGGATTCAGTTGTCTGAAAAAACGTGTTTATTTCGGGCTGAAAAACACGTTTTGAAAAAAGTGCTGTTACTGCCCCATAACTTACATGGGGTTGACCAAACTTGCAGAAACATGTTTATTTCTGCTGAAAAACACGTTTTGACACTTTCTGCACACTGGGGTTAAGAGCTGAGTGTGCGGGCTCTTCTGAGCTTTGCAGTTACATAGTGATTCAGTTGTCTGAAAAAAGGCGTTTATTTCGGGCTGAAAAACACGTTTTGAAAAAAGTGCTGTTACTGCCCCATAACTTACATGGGGTTGACCAAACTTGCAGAAACATGTTTATTTCTGCTGAAAAACACGTTTTGACACTTTCTGCACACTGGGGTTAAGAGCAGAGTGTGTGGGCTCTTCTGAGCCTTGCAGTTACATAGGGATTCAGTTGTCTGAAAAAACGCGTTTATTTCGGGCTGAAAAAAAAGTTTTGAAAAAAGTGCTGTTACTGCCCCATAACTTACATGGGGTTGACCAAACTTGCAGAAACATGTTTATTTCTGCTGAAAAACACGTTTTAACACTTTCTGCACACTGGGGTTAAGAGCAGAGTGTGTGGGCTCTTCTGAGCCTTGCAGTTACATAGGGATTCAGTTGTCTGAAAAAACGTGTTTATTTCGGGCTGAAAAACACGTTTTGAAAAGTGTACTGTAACTGCCCCATAACTTACATGGGGTTGACCAAACTTGCAGAAACATGTTTATTTCTGCTGAAAAACATGTGTTGACACTTTCTGCACACTGGGGTTAAGAGCTGAGTGTGTGGGCTCTTCTGAGCTTTGCAGTTACATAGGGATTCAGTTGTCTGAAAAAACGCGTTTATTTCGGGCTGAAAAACACGTTTTGAAAAAAGTGCTGTAACTGCCCCATAACTTACATGGGGTTGACCAAACTTGCAGAAACATGTTTATTTCTGCTGAAAAACATGTGTTGACACTCTCTGCACACTGGGGTTAAGAGCTGAGTGTGTGGGCTCTTCTGAGCTTTGCAGTTACATAGGGATTCAGTTGTCTGAAAAAACGCGTTTATTTCGGGCTGAAAAACACGTTTTGAAAAAAGTGCTGTAACTGCCCCATAACTTACATGGGGTTGACCAAACTTGCAGAAACATGTTTATTTCTGCTGAAAAACATGTGTTGACACTTTCTGCACACTGGGGTTAAGAGCAGAGTGTGTGGGCTCTTCTAAGCCTTGCAGTTACATAGGGATTCAGTTGTCTGAAAAAACGTGTTTATTTCGGGCTGAAAAACACGTTTTGAAAAGTGTACTGTAACTGCCCCATAACTTACATGGGGTTGACCAAACTTGCAGAAACATGTTTATTTCTGCTGAAAAACATGTGTTGACACTTTCTGCACACTGGGGTTAAGAGCTGAGTGTGTGGGCTCTTCTGAGCTTTGCAGTTACATAGGGATTCAGTTGTCTGAAAAAAGGCGTTTATTTCGGGCTGAAAAACACGTTTTGAAAAAAGTGCTGTTACTGCCCCATAACTTACATGGGGTCGACCAAACTTGCAGAAACATGTTTATTTCTGCTGAAAAACACGTTTTGAAACTTTCTGCACACTGGGGTTAAGAGCAGAGTGTGTGGGCTCTTCTGAGCCTTGCAGTTACATAGGGATTCAGTTGTCTGAAAAAACGTGTTTATTTCGGGCTGAAAAACACGTTTTGAAAAGTGTACTGTAACTGCCCCATAACTTACATGGGGTTGACCAAACTTGCAGAAACATGTTTATTTCTGCTGAAAAACATGTTTTAACACTTTCTGCACAGTGGGGTTAAGAGCTGAGTGTGTGGGCTCTTCTGAGCTTTGCAGTTACATAGGGATTCAGATGTCTGAAAAAAGGCGTTTATTTCGGGCTGAAAAACACGTTTTGAAAAAAGTGCTGTTACTGCCCCATAACTTACATGGGGTTGACCAAACTTGCAGAAACATGTTTATTTCTGCTGAAAAACACGTTTTGACACTTTCTGCACACTGGGGTTAAGAGCAGAGTGTGTGGGCTCTTCTGAACCTTGCAGTTACATAGGGATTCAGTTGTCTGAAAAAACGTGTTTATTTCGGGCTGAAAAACACGTTTTGAAAAAAGTGCTGTTACTGCCCCATAACTTACATGGGGTTGACCAAACTTGCAGAAACATGTTTATTTCTGCTGAAAAACACGTTTTGACACTTTCTGCACACTGGGGTTAAGAGCTGAGTGTGCGGGCTCTTCTGAGCTTTGCAGTTACATAGTGATTCAGTTGTCTGAAAAAAGGCGTTTATTTCGGGCTGAAAAACACGTTTTGAAAAAAGTGCTGTTACTGCCCCATAACTTACATGGGGTTGACCAAACTTGCAGAAACATGTTTATTTCTGCTGAAAAACACGTTTTGACACTTTCTGCACACTGGGGTTAAGAGCAGAGTGTGTGGGCTCTTCTGAGCCTTGCAGTTACATAGGGATTCAGTTGTCTGAAAAAACGCGTTTATTTCGGGCTGAAAAAAAAGTTTTGAAAAAAGTGCTGTTACTGCCCCATAACTTACATGGGGTTGACCAAACTTGCAGAAACATGTTTATTTCTGCTGAAAAACACGTTTTAACACTTTCTGCACACTGGGGTTAAGAGCAGAGTGTGTGGGCTCTTCTGAGCATTGCAGTTACATAGGGATTCAGTTGTCTGAAAAAACGTGTTTATTTCGGGCTGAAAAACACGTTTTGAAAAGTGTACTGTAACTGCCCCATAACTTACATGGGGTTGACCAAACTTGCAGAAACATGTTTATTTCTGCTGAAAAACATGTGTTGACACTTTCTGCACACTGGGGTTAAGAGCTGAGTGTGTGGGCTCTTCTGAGCTTTGCAGTTACATAGGGATTCAGTTGTCTGAAAAAACGCGTTTATTTCGGGCTGAAAAACACGTTTTGAAAAAAGTGCTGTAACTGCCCCATAACTTACATGGGGTTGACCAAACTTGCAGAAACATGTTTATTTCTGCTGAAAAACATGTGTTGACACTCTCTGCACACTGGGGTTAAGAGCTGAGTGTGTGGGCTCTTCTGAGCTTTGCAGTTACATAGGGATTCAGTTGTCTGAAAAAACGCGTTTATTTCGGGCTGAAAAACACGTTTTGAAAAAAGTGCTGTATCTGCCCCATAACTTACATGGGGTTGACCAAACTTGCAGAAACATGTTTATTTCTGCTGAAAAACATGTGTTGACACTTTCTGCACACTGGGGTTAAGAGCAGAGTGTGTGGGCTCTTCTAAGCCTTGCAGTTACATAGGGATTCAGTTGTCTGAAAAAACGTGTTTATTTCGGGCTGAAAAACACGTTTTGAAAAGTGTACTGTAACTGCCCCATAACTTACATGGGGTTGACCAAACTTGCAAAAACATGTTTATTTCTGCTGAAAAACACGTTTTGACACCTTCTGCACACTGGGGTTAAGAGCAGAGTGTGTGGGCTCTTCTGAGCCTTGCAGTTACATAGGGATTCAGTTGTCTGAAAAAACGCGTTTATTTCGGGCTGAAAAACACGTTTTGAAAAAAGTGCTGTTACTGCCCCATAACTTACATGGGGTTGACCAAACTTGCAGAAACATGTTTATTTCTGCTGAAAAACATGTTTTGACACTTTCTGCACACTGGGGTTAAGAGCTGAGTGTGTGGGTTCTTCTGAGCTTTGCAGTTACATAGGGATTCAGTTGTCTGAAAAAAGGCGTTTATTTCGGGCTGAAAAACACGTTTTGAAAAGTGTACTGTAACTGCCCCATAACTTACATGGGGTTGACCAAACTTGCAGAAACATGTTTATTTCTGCTGAAAAACATGTGTTGACACTTTCTGCACACTGGGGTTAAGAGCTGAGTGTGTGGGCTCTTCTGAGCTTTGCAGTTACATAGGGATTCAGTTGTCTGAAAAAACGCGTTTATTTCGGGCTGAAAAACACGTTTTGAAAAAAGTGCTGTAACTGCCCCATAACTTACATGGGGTTGACCAAACTTCCAGAAACATGTTTATTTCTGCTGAAAAACACGTTTTGACACTTTCTGCACACTGGGGTTAAGAGCAGAGTGTGTGGGCTCTTCTGAGCCTTGCAGTTACATAGGGATTCAGTTGTCTGAAAAAACGTGTTTATTTCGGGCTGAAAAACACGTTTTGAAAAGTGTACTGTAACTGCCCCATAACTTACATGGGGTTGACCAAACTTGCAGAAACATATTTATTTCTGCTGAAAAACATGTTTTAACACTTTCTGCACAGTGGGGTTAAGAGCTGAGTGTGTGGGCTCTTCTGAGCTTTGCAGTTACATAGGGATTCAGTTGTCTGAAAAAAGGCGTTTATTTCGGGCTGAAAAACACGTTTTGAAAAAAGTGCTGTAACTGCCCCATAACTTACATGGGGTTGACCAAACTTGCAGAAACATGTTTATTTCTGCTGAAAAACATGTTTTGACACTTTCTGCACACTGGGGTTAAGAGCTGAGTGTGTGGGCTCTTCTGAGCTTTGCAGTTACATAGGGATTCAGTTGTCTGAAAAAAGGCGTTTATTTCGGGCTGAAAAACACGTTTTGAAAAGTGTACTGTAACTGCCCCATAACTTACATGGGGTTGACCAAACTTGCAGAAACATGTTTATTTCTGCTGAAAAACACGTTTTGACACTTTCTGCACACTGGGGTTAAGAGCAGAGTGTGTGGGCTCTTCTGACCCTTGCAGTTACATAGGGATTCAGTTGTCTGAAAAAAGGCGTTTATTTCGGGCTGAAAAACACGTTTTGAAAAAAGTGCTGTTACTGCCCCATAACTTACATGGGGTTGACCAAACTTGCAGAAACATGTTTATTTCTGCTGAAAAACACGTTTTGACACTTTCTGCACACTGGGGTTAAGAGCTGAGTGTGTGGGCTCTTCTGAGCTTTGCAGTTACATAGGGATTCAGTTGTCTGAAAAAAGGCGTTTATTTCGGGCTGAAAAACACGTTTTGAAAAGTGTACTGTAACTGCCCCATAACTTACATGGGGTTGACCAAACTTCCAGAAACATGTTTATTTCTGCTGAAAAACATGTTTTAACACTTTCTGCACAGTGGGGTTAAGAGCTGAGTGTGTGGGCTCTTCTGAGCTTTGCAGTTACATAGGGATTCAGTTGTCTGAAAAAAGGCGTTTATTTCGGGCTGAAAAACACGTTTTGAAAAAAGTGCTGTAACTGCCCCATAACTTACATGGGGTTGACCAAACTTGCAGAAACATGTTTATTTCTGCTGAAAAACATGTTTTGACACTTTCTGCACACTGGGGTTAAGAGCTGAGTGTGTGGGCTCTTCTGAGCTTTGCAGTTACATAGGGATTCAGTTGTCTGAAAAAAGGCGTTTATTTCGGGCTGAAAAACACGTTTTGAAAAGTGTACTGTAACTGCCCCATAACTTACATGGGGTTGACCAAACTTGCAGAAACATGTTTATTTCTGCTGAAAAACACGTTTTGACACTTTCTGCACACTGGGGTTAAGAGCAGAGTGTGTGGGCTCTTCTGACCCTTGCAGTTACATAGGGATTCAGTTGTCTGAAAAAATGCGTTTATTTCGGGCTGAAAAACACGTTTTGAAAAAAGTGCTGTTACTGCCCCATAACTTACATGGGGTTGACCAAACTTGCAGAAACATGTTTATTTCTGCTGAAAAACACGTTTTGACACTTTCTGCACACTGGGGTTAAGAGCAGAGTGTGTGGGCTCTTCTGAGCCTTGCAGTTACATAGGGATTCAGTTGTCTGAAAAAACGCGTTTATTTCGTGCTGAAAAACACGTTTTGAAAAAAGTGCTGTTACTGCCCCATAACTTACATGGGGTTGACCAAACTTGCAGAAACATGTTTATTTCTGCTGAAAAACACGTTTTGACACTTTCTGCACACTGGGGTTAAGAGCAGAGTGTGTGGGCTCTTCTGAGCCTTGCAGTTACATAGGGATTCAGTTGTCTGAAAAAACGTGTTTATTTCGGGCTGAAAAACACGTTTTGAAAAGTGTACTGTAACTGCCCCATAACTTACATGGGGTTGACCAAACTTGCAGAAACATGTTTATTTCTGCTGAAAAACATGTGTTGACACTTTCTGCACACTGGGGTTAAGAGCTGAGTGTGTGGGCTCTTCTGAGCTTTGCAGTTACATAGGGATTCAGTTGTCTGAAAAAACGCGTTTATTTCGGGCTGAAAAACACGTTTTGAAAAAAGTGCTGTAACTGCCCCATAACTTACATGGGGTTGACCAAACTTGCAGAAACATGTTTATTTCTGCTGAAAAACATGTGTTGACACTCTCTGCACACTGGGGTTAAGAGCTGAGTGTGTGGGCTCTTCTGAGCTTTGCAGTTACATAGGGATTCAGTTGTCTGAAAAAACGCGTTTATTTCGGGCTGAAAAACACGTTTTGAAAAAAGTGCTGTAACTGCCCCATAACTTACATGGGGTTGACCAAACTTGCAGAAACATGTTTATTTCTGCTGAAAAACATGTGTTGACACTTTCTGCACACTGGGGTTAAGAGCAGAGTGTGTGGGCTCTTCCAAGCCTTGCAGTTACATAGGGATTCAGTTGTCTGAAAAAACGTGTTTATTTCGGGCTGAAAAACACGTTTTGAAAAGTGTACTGTAACTGCCCCATAACTTACATGGGGTTGACCAAACTTGCAGAAACATGTTTATTTCTGCTGAAAAACACGTTTTGACACCTTCTGCACACTGGGGTTAAGAGCAGAGTGTGTGGGCTCTTCTGAGCCTTGCAGTTACATAGGGATTCAGTTGTCTGAAAAAACGCGTTTATTTCGGGCTGAAAAACACGTTTTGAAAAAAGTGCTGTTACTGCCCCATAACTTACATGGGGTTGACCAAACTTGCAGAAACATGTTTATTTCTGCTGAAAAACATGTTTTGACACTTTCTGCACACTGGGGTTAAGAGCTGAGTGTGTGGGTTCTTCTGAGCTTTGCAGTTACATAGGGATTCAGTTGTCTGAAAAAAGGCGTTTATTTCGGGCTGAAAAACACGTTTTGAAAAGTGTACTGTAACTGCCCCATAACTTACATGGGGTTGACCAAACTTGCAGAAACATGTTTATTTCTGCTGAAAAACATGTGTTGACACTTTCTGCACACTGGGGTTAAGAGCTGAGTGTGTGGGCTCTTCTGAGCTTTGCAGTTACATAGGGATTCAGTTGTCTGAAAAAACGCGTTTATTTCGGGCTGAAAAACACGTTTTGAAAAAAGTGCTGTAACTGCCCCATAACTTACATGGGGTTGACCAAACTTGCAGAAACATGTTTATTTCTGCTGAAAAACACGTGTTGACACTCTCTGCACACTGGGGTTAAGAGCTGAGTGTGTGGGCTCTTCTGAGCTTTGCAGTTACATAGGGATTCAGTTGTCTGAAAAAACGCGTTTATTTCGGGCTGAAAAACACGTTTTGAAAAAAGTGCTGTTACTGCCCCATAACTTACATGGGGTTGACCAAACTTGCAGAAACATGTTTATTTCTGCTGAAAAACATGTGTTGACACTTTCTGCACACTGGGGTTAAGAGCAGAGTGTGTGGGCTCTTCTAAGCCTTGCAGTTACATAGGGATTCAGTTGTCTGAAAAAACGTGTTTATTTCGGGCTGAAAAACACGTTTTGAAAAGTGTACTGTAACTGCCCCATAACTTACATGGGGTTGACCAAACTTGCAGAAACATGTTTATTTCTGCTGAAAAACATGTGTTGACACTTTCTGCACACTGGGGTTAAGAGCTGAGTGTGTGGGCTCTTCTGAGCTTTGCAGTTACATAGGGATTCAGTTGTCTGAAAAAAGGCGTTTATTTCGGGCTGAAAAACACGTTTTGAAAAAAGTGCTGTTACTGCCCCATAACTTACATGGGGTCGACCAAACTTGCAGAAACATGTTTATTTCTGCTGAAAAACACGTTTTGAAACTTTCTGCACACTGGGGTTAAGAGCAGAGTGTGTGGGCTCTTCTGAGCCTTGCAGTTACATAGGGATTCAGTTGTCTGAAAAAACGTGTTTATTTCGGGCTGAAAAACACGTTTTGAAAAGTGTACTGTAACTGCCCCATAACTTACATGGGGTTGACCAAACTTGCAGAAACATGTTTATTTCTGCTGAAAAACATGTTTTAACACTTTCTGCACAGTGGGGTTAAGAGCTGAGTGTGTGGGCTCTTCTGAGCTTTGCAGTTACATAGGGATTCAGATGTCTGAAAAAAGGCGTTTATTTCGGGCTGAAAAACACGTTTTGAAAAAAGTGCTGTTACTGCCCCATAACTTACATGGGGTTGACCAAACTTGCAGAAACATGTTTATTTCTGCTGAAAAACACGTTTTGACACTTTCTGCACACTGGGGTTAAGAGCAGAGTGTGTGGGCTCTTCTGAACCTTGCAGTTACATAGGGATTCAGTTGTCTGAAAAAACGTGTTTATTTCGGGCTGAAAAACACGTTTTGAAAAAAGTGCTGTTACTGCCCCATAACTTACATGGGGTTGACCAAACTTGCAGAAACATGTTTATTTCTGCTGAAAAACACGTTTTGACACTTTCTGCACACTGGGGTTAAGAGCTGAGTGTGCGGGCTCTTCTGAGCTTTGCAGTTACATAGTGATTCAGTTGTCTGAAAAAAGGCGTTTATTTCGGGCTGAAAAACACGTTTTGAAAAAAGTGCTGTTACTGCCCCATAACTTACATGGGGTTGACCAAAGTTGCAGAAACATGTTTATTTCTGCTGAAAAACACGTTTTGACACTTTCTGCACACTGGGGTTAAGAGCAGAGTGTGTGGGCTCTTCTGAGCCTTGCAGTTACATAGGGATTCAGTTGTCTGAAAAAACGCGTTTATTTCGGGCTGAAAAAAAAGTTTTGAAAAAAGTGCTGTTACTGCCCCATAACTTACATGGGGTTGACCAAACTTGCAGAAACATGTTTATTTCTGCTGAAAAACACGTTTTAACACTTTGTGCACACTGGGGTTAAGAGCAGAGTGTGTGGGCTCTTCTGAGCCTTGCAGTTACATAGGGATTCAGTTGTCTGAAAAAACGTGTTTATTTCGGGCTGAAAAACACGTTTTGAAAAGTGTACTGTAACTGCCCCATAACTTACATGGGGTTGACCAAACTTGCAGAAACATGTTTATTTCTGCTGAAAAACATGTGTTGACACTTTCTGCACACTGGGGTTAAGAGCTGAGTGTGTGGGCTCTTCTGAGCTTTGCAGTTACATAGGGATTCAGTTGTCTGAAAAAACGCGTTTATTTCGGGCTGAAAAACACGTTTTGAAAAAAGTGCTGTAACTGCCCCATAACTTACATGGGGTTGACCAAACTTGCAGAAACATGTTTATTTCTGCTGAAAAACATGTGTTGACACTCTCTGCACACTGGGGTTAAGAGCTGAGTGTGTGGGCTCTTCTGAGCTTTGCAGTTACATAGGGATTCAGTTGTCTGAAAAAACGCGTTTATTTCGGGCTGAAAAACACGTTTTGAAAAAAGTGCTGTAACTGCCCCATAACTTACATGGGGTTGACCAAACTTGCAGAAACATGTTTATTTCTGCTGAAAAACATGTGTTGACACTTTCTGCACACTGGGGTTAAGAGCAGAGTGTGTGGGCTCTTCTAAGCCTTGCAGTTACATAGGGATTCAGTTGTCTGAAAAAACGTGTTTATTTCGGGCTGAAAAACACGTTTTGAAAAGTGTACTGTAACTGCCCCATAACTTACATGGGGTTGACCAAACTTGCAGAAACATGTTTATTTCTGCTGAAAAACACGTTTTGACACCTTCTGCACACTGGGGTTAAGAGCAGAGTGTGTGGGCTCTTCTGAGCCTTGCAGTTACATAGGGATTCAGTTGTCTGAAAAAACGCGTTTATTTCGGGCTGAAAAAAACGTTTTGAAAAAAGTGCTGTTACTGCCCCATAACTTACATGGGGTTGACCAAACTTGCAGAAACATGTTTATTTCTGCTGAAAAACATGTTTTGACACTTTCTGCACACTGGGGTTAAGAGCTGAGTGTGTGGGATCTTCTGAGCTTTGCAGTTACATAGGGATTCAGTTGTCTGAAAAAAGGCGTTTATTTCGGGCTGAAAAACACGTTTTGAAAAGTGTACTGTAACTGCCCCATAACTTACATGGGGTTGACCAAACTTGCAGAAACATGTTTATTTCTGCTGAAAAACATGTGTTGACACTTTCTGCACACTGGGGTTAAGAGCTGAGTGTGTGGGCTCTTCTGAGCTTTGCAGTTACATAGGGATTCAGTTGTCTGAAAAAACGCGTTTATTTCGGGCTGAAAAACACGTTTTGAAAAAAGTGCTGTAACTGCCCCATAACTTACATGGGGTTGACCAAACTTCCAGAAACATGTTTATTTCTGCTGAAAAACACGTTTTGACACTTTCTGCACACTGGGGTTAAGAGCAGAGTGTGTGGGCTCTTCTGAGCCTTGCAGTTACATAGGGATTCAGTTGTCTGAAAAAACGTGTTTATTTCGGGCTGAAAAACACGTTTTGAAAAGTGTACTGTAACTGCCCCATAACTTACATGGGGTTGACCAAACTTGCAGAAACATGTTTATTTCTGCTGAAAAACATGTTTTAACACTTTCTGCACAGTGGGGTTAAGAGCTGAGTGTGTGGGCTCTTCTGAGCTTTGCAGTTACATAGGGATTCAGTTGTCTGAAAAAAGGCGTTTATTTCGGGCTGAAAAACACGTTTTGAAAAAAGTGCTGTAACTGCCCCATAACTTACATGGGGTTGACCAAACTTGCAGAAACATGTTTATTTCTGCTGAAAAACATGTTTTGACACTTTCTGCACACTGGGGTTAAGAGCTGAGTGTGTGGGCTCTTCTGAGCTTTGCAGTTACATAGGGATTCAGTTGTCTGAAAAAAGGCGTTTATTTCGGGCTGAAAAACACGTTTTGAAAAGTGTACTGTAACTGCCCCATAACTTACATGGGGTTGACCAAACTTGCAGAAACATGTTTATTTCTGCTGAAAAACACGTTTTGACACTTTCTGCACACTGGGGTTAAGAGCAGAGTGTGTGGGCTCTTCTGACCCTTGCAGTTACATAGGGATTCAGTTGTCTGAAAAAAGGCGTTTATTTCGGGCTGAAAAACACGTTTTGAAAAAAGTGCTGTTACTGCCCCATAACTTACATGGGGTTGACCAAACTTGCAGAAACATGTTTATTTCTGCTGAAAAACACGTTTTGACACTTTCTGCACACTGGGGTTAAGAGCAGAGTGTGTGGGCTCTTCTGAGCCTTGCAGTTACATAGGGATTCAGTTGTCTGAAAAAACGCGTTTATTTCGGGCTGAAAAACACGTTTTGAAAAAAGTGCTGTTACTGCCCCATAACTTACATGGGGTTGACCAAACTTGCAGAAACATGTTTATTTCTGCTGAAAAACACGTTTTGACACTTTCTGCACACTGGGGTTAAGAGCAGAGTGTGTGGGCTCTTCTGAGCCTTGCAGTTACATAGGGATTCAGTTGTCTGAAAAAAGGCGTTTATTTCGGGCTGAAAAACACGTTTTGAAAAAAGTGCTGTAACTGCCCCATAACTTACATGGGGTTGACCAAACTTGCAGAAACATGTTTATTTCTGCTGAAAAACATGTTTTGACACTTTCTGCACACTGGGGTTAAGAGCTGAGTGTGTGGGCTCTTCTGAGCTTTGCAGTTACATAGGGATTCAGTTGTCTGAAAAAAGGCGTTTATTTCGGGCTGAAAAACACGTTTTGAAAAGTGTACTGTAACTGCCCCATAACTTACATGGGGTTGACCAAACTTGCAGAAACATGTTTATTTCTGCTGAAAAACACGTTTTGACACTTTTTGCACACTGGGGTTAAGAGCAGAGTGTGTGGGCTCTTCTGACCCTTGCAGTTACATAGGGATTCAGTTGTCTGAAAAAAGGCGTTTATTTCGGGCTGAAAAACACGTTTTGAAAAAAGTGCTGTTACTGCCCCATAACTTACATGGGGTTGACCAAACTTGCAGAAACATGTTTATTTCTGCTGAAAAACACGTTTTGACACTTTCTGCACACTGGGGTTAAGAGCTGAGTGTGTGGGCTCTTCTGAGCTTTGCAGTTACATAGGGATTCAGTTGTCTGAAAAAAGGCGTTTATTTCGGGCTGAAAAACACGTTTTGAAAAGTGTACTGTAACTGCCCCATAACTTACATGGGGTTGACCAAACTTCCAGAAACATGTTTATTTCTGCTGAAAAACATGTTTTAACACTTTCTGCACAGTGGGGTTAAGAGCTGAGTGTGTGGGCTCTTCTGAGCTTTGCAGTTACATAGGGATTCAGTTGTCTGAAAAAAGGCGTTTATTTCGGGCTGAAAAACACGTTTTGAAAAAAGTGCTGTAACTGCCCCATAACTTACATGGGGTTGACCAAACTTGCAGAAACATGTTTATTTCTGCTGAAAAACACGTTTTAACACTTTCTGCACACTGGGGTTAAGAGCAGAGTGTGTGGGCTCTTCTGAGCCTTGCAGTTACATAGGGATTCAGTTGTCTGAAAAAAGGCGTTTATTTCGGGCTGAAAAACACGTTTTGAAAAAAGTGCTGTAACTGCCCCATAACTTACATGGGGTTGACCAAACTTGCAGAAACATGTTTATTTCTGCTGAAAAACATGTTTTGACACTTTCTGCACACTGGGGTTAAGAGCTGAGTGTGTGGGCTCTTCTGAGCTTTGCAGTTACATAGGGATTCAGTTGTCTGAAAAAAGGCGTTTATTTCGGGCTGAAAAACACGTTTTGAAAAGTGTACTGTAACTGCCCCATAACTTACATGGGGTTGACCAAACTTGCAGAAACATGTTTATTTCTGCTGAAAAACACGTTTTGACACTTTTTGCACACTGGGGTTAAGAGCAGAGTGTGTGGGCTCTTCTGACCCTTGCAGTTACATAGGGATTCAGTTGTCTGAAAAAAGGCGTTTATTTCGGGCTGAAAAACACGTTTTGAAAAAAGTGCTGTTACTGCCCCATAACTTACATGGGGTTGACCAAACTTGCAGAAACATGTTTATTTCTGCTGAAAAACACGTTTTGACACTTTCTGCACACTGGGGTTAAGAGCTGAGTGTGTGGGCTCTTCTGAGCTTTGCAGTTACATAGGGATTCAGTTGTCTGAAAAAAGGCGTTTATTTCGGGCTGAAAAACACGTTTTGAAAAGTGTACTGTAACTGCCCCATAACTTACATGGGGTTGACCAAACTTCCAGAAACATGTTTATTTCTGCTGAAAAACATGTTTTAACACTTTCTGCACAGTGGGGTTAAGAGCTGAGTGTGTGGGCTCTTCTGAGCTTTGCAGTTACATAGGGATTCAGTTGTCTGAAAAAAGGCGTTTATTTCGGGCTGAAAAACACGTTTTGAAAAAAGTGCTGTAACTGCCCCATAACTTACATGGGGTTGACCAAACTTGCAGAAACATGTTTATTTCTGCTGAAAAACACGTTTTAACACTTTCTGCACACTGGGGTTAAGAGCAGAGTGTGTGGGCTCTTCTGAGCCTTGCAGTTACATAGGGATTCAGTTGTCTGAAAAAACGTGTTTATTTCGGGCTGAAAAACACGTTTTGAAAAGTGTACTGTAACTGCCCCATAACTTACATGGGGTTGACCAAACTTGCAGAAACATGTTTATTTCTGCTGAAAAACATGTGTTGACACTTTCTGCACACTGGGGTTAAGAGCTGAGTGTGTGGGCTCTTCTGAGCTTTGCAGTTACATAGGGATTCAGTTGTCTGAAAAAACGCGTTTATTTCGGGCTGAAAAACACGTTTTGAAAAAAGTGCTGTAACTGCCCCATAACTTACATGGGGTTGACCAAACTTGCAGAAACATGTTTATTTCTGCTGAAAAACACGTGTTGACACTCTCTGCACACTGGGGTTAAGAGCTGAGTGTGTGGGCTCTTCTGAGCTTTGCAGTTACATAGGGATTCAGTTGTCTGAAAAAACGCGTTTATTTCGGGCTGAAAAACACGTTTTGAAAAAAGTGCTGTTACTGCCCCATAACTTACATGGGGTTGACAAAACTTGCAGAAACATGTTTATTTCTGCTGAAAAACATGTGTTGACACTTTCTGCACACTGGGGTTAAGAGCAGAGTGTGTGGGCTCTTCTAAGCCTTGCAGTTACATAGGGATTCAGTTGTCTGAAAAAACGTGTTTATTTCGGGCTGAAAAACACGTTTTGAAAAGTGTACTGTAACTGCCCCATAACTTACATGGGGTTGACCAAACTTGCAGAAACATGTTTATTTCTGCTGAAAAACATGTGTTGACACTTTCTGCACACTGGGGTTAAGAGCTGAGTGTGTGGGCTCTTCTGAGCTTTGCAGTTACATAGGGATTCAGTTGTCTGAAAAAAGGCGTTTATTTCGGGCTGAAAAACACGTTTTGAAAAAAGTGCTGTTACTGCCCCATAACTTACATGGGGTCGACCAAACTTGCAGAAACATGTTTATTTCTGCTGAAAAACACGTTTTGAAACTTTCTGCACACTGGGGTTAAGAGCAGAGTGTGTGGGCTCTTCTGAGCCTTGCAGTTACATAGGGATTCAGTTGTCTGAAAAAACGTGTTTATTTCGGGCTGAAAAACACGTTTTGAAAAGTGTACTGTAACTGCCCCATAACTTACATGGGGTTGACCAAACTTGCAGAAACATGTTTATTTCTGCTGAAAAACATGTTTTAACACTTTCTGCACAGTGGGGTTAAGAGCTGAGTGTGTGGGCTCTTCTGAGCTTTGCAGTTACATAAGGATTCAGATGTCTGAAAAAAGGCGTTTATTTCGGGCTGAAAAACACGTTTTGAAAAAAGTGCTGTTACTGCCCCATAACTTACATGGGGTTGACCAAACTTGCAGAAACATGTTTATTTCTGCTGAAAAACACGTTTTGACACTTTCTGCACACTGGGGTTAAGAGCAGAGTGTGTGGGCTCTTCTGAACCTTGCAGTTACATAGGGATTCAGTTGTCTGAAAAAACGTGTTTATTTCGGGCTGAAAAACACGTTTTGAAAAAAGTGCTGTTACTGCCCCATAACTTACATGGGGTTGACCAAACTTGCAGAAACATGTTTATTTCTGCTGAAAAACACGTTTTGACACTTTCTGCACACTGGGGTTAAGAGCTGAGTGTGCGGGCTCTTCTGAGCTTTGCAGTTACATAGTGATTCAGTTGTCTGAAAAAAGGCGTTTATTTCGGGCTGAAAAACACGTTTTGAAAAAAGTGCTGTTACTGCCCCATAACTTACATGGGGTTGACCAAACTTGCAGAAACATGTTTATTTCTGCTGAAAAACACGTTTTGACACTTTCTGCACACTGGGGTTAAGAGCAGAGTGTGTGGGCTCTTCTGAGCCTTGCAGTTACATAGGGATTCAGTTGTCTGAAAAAACGCGTTTATTTCGGGCTGAAAAAAAAGTTTTGAAAAAAGTGCTGTTACTGCCCCATAACTTACATGGGGTTGACCAAACTTGCAGAAACATGTTTATTTCTGCTGAAAAACACGTTTTAACACTTTGTGCACACTGGGGTTAAGAGCAGAGTGTGTGGGCTCTTCTGAGCCTTGCAGTTACATAGGGATTCAGTTGTCTGAAAAAACGTGTTTATTTCGGGCTGAAAAACACGTTTTGAAAAGTGTACTGTAACTGCCCCATAACTTACATGGGGTTGACCAAACTTGCAGAAACATGTTTATTTCTGCTGAAAAACATGTGTTGACACTTTCTGCACACTGGGGTTAAGAGCTGAGTGTGTGGGCTCTTCTGAGCTTTGCAGTTACATAGGGATTCAGTTGTCTGAAAAAACGCGTTTATTTCGGGCTGAAAAACACGTTTTGAAAAAAGTGCTGTAACTGCCCCATAACTTACATGGGGTTGACCAAACTTGCAGAAACATGTTTATTTCTGCTGAAAAACATGTGTTGACACTCTCTGCACACTGGGGTTAAGAGCTGAGTGTGTGGGCTCTTCTGAGCTTTGCAGTTACATAGGGATTCAGTTGTCTGAAAAAACGCGTTTATTTCGGGCTGAAAAACACGTTTTGAAAAAAGTGCTGTAACTGCCCCATAACTTACATGGGGTTGACCAAACTTGCAGAAACATGTTTATTTCTGCTGAAAAACATGTGTTGACACTTTCTGCACACTGGGGTTAAGAGCAGAGTGTGTGGGCTCTTCTAAGCCTTGCAGTTACATAGGGATTCAGTTGTCTGAAAAAACGTGTTTATTTCGGGCTGAAAAACACGTTTTGAAAAGTGTACTGTAACTGCCCCATAACTTACATGGGGTTGACCAAACTTGCAGAAACATGTTTATTTCTGCTGAAAAACACGTTTTGACACCTTCTGCACACTGGGGTTAAGAGCAGAGTGTGTGGGCTCTTCTGAGCCTTGCAGTTACATAGGGATTCAGTTGTCTGAAAAAACGCGTTTATTTCGGGCTGAAAAAAACGTTTTGAAAAAAGTGCTGTTACTGCCCCATAACTTACATGGGGTTGACCAAACTTGCAGAAACATGTTTATTTCTGCTGAAAAACATGTTTTGACACTTTCTGCACACTGGGGTTAAGAGCTGAGTGTGTGGGTTCTTCTGAGCTTTGCAGTTACATAGGGATTCAGTTGTCTGAAAAAAGGCGTTTATTTCGGGCTGAAAAACACGTTTTGAAAAGTGTACTGTAACTGCCCCATAACTTACATGGGGTTGACCAAACTTGCAGAAACATGTTTATTTCTGCTGAAAAACATGTGTTGACACTTTCTGCACACTGGGGTTAAGAGCTGAGTGTGTGGGCTCTTCTGAGCTTTGCAGTTACATAGGGATTCAGTTGTCTGAAAAAACGCGTTTATTTCGGGCTGAAAAACACGTTTTGAAAAAAGTGCTGTAACTGCCCCATAACTTACATGGGGTTGACCAAACTTCCAGAAACATGTTTATTTCTGCTGAAAAACACGTTTTGACACTTTCTGCACACTGGGGTTAAGAGCAGAGTGTGTGGGCTCTTCTGAGCCTTGCAGTTACATAGGGATTCAGTTGTCTGAAAAAACGTGTTTATTTCGGGCTGAAAAACACGTTTTGAAAAGTGTACTGTAACTGCCCCATAACTTACATGGGGTTGACCAAACTTGCAGAAACATGTTTATTTCTGCTGAAAAACATGTTTTAACACTTTCTGCACAGTGGGGTTAAGAGCTGAGTGTGTGGGCTCTTCTGAGCTTTGCAGTTACATAGGGATTCAGTTGTCTGAAAAAAGGCGTTTATTTCGGGCTGAAAAACACGTTTTGAAAAAAGTGCTGTAACTGCCCCATAACTTACATGGGGTTGACCAAACTTGCAGAAACATGTTTATTTCTGCTGAAAAACATGTTTTGACACTTTCTGCACACTGGGGTTAAGAGCTGAGTGTGTGGGCTCTTCTGAGCTTTGCAGTTACATAGGGATTCAGTTGTCTGAAAAAAGGCGTTTATTTCGGGCTGAAAAACACGTTTTGAAAAGTGTACTGTAACTGCCCCATAACTTACATGGGGTTGACCAAACTTGCAGAAACATGTTTATTTCTGCTGAAAAACACGTTTTGACACTTTCTGCACACTGGGGTTAAGAGCAGAGTGTGTGGGCTCTTCTGACCCTTGCAGTTACATAGGGATTCAGTTGTCTGAAAAAAGGCGTTTATTTCGGGCTGAAAAACACGTTTTGAAAAAAGTGCTGTTACTGCCCCATAACTTACATGGGGTTGACCAAACTTGCAGAAACATGTTTATTTCTGCTGAAAAACACGTTTTGACACTTTCTGCACACTGGGGTTAAGAGCAGAGTGTGTGGGCTCTTCTGAGCCTTGCAGTTACATAGGGATTCAGTTGTCTGAAAAAACGCGTTTATTTCGGGCTGAAAAACACGTTTTGAAAAAAGTGCTGTTACTGCCCCATAACTTACATGGGGTTGACCAAACTTGCAGAAACATGTTTATTTCTGCTGAAAAACACGTTTTGACACTTTCTGCACACTGGGGTTAAGAGCAGAGTGTGTGGGCTCTTCTGAGCCTTGCAGTTACATAGGGATTCAGTTGTCTGAAAAAAGGCGTTTATTTCGGGCTGAAAAACACGTTTTGAAAAAAGTGCTGTAACTGCCCCATAACTTACATGGGGTTGACCAAACTTGCAGAAACATGTTTATTTCTGCTGAAAAACATGTTTTGACACTTTCTGCACACTGGGGTTAAGAGCTGAGTGTGTGGGCTCTTCTGAGCTTTGCAGTTACATAGGGATTCAGTTGTCTGAAAAAAGGCGTTTATTTCGGGCTGAAAAACACGTTTTGAAAAGTGTACTGTAACTGCCCCATAACTTACATGGGGTTGACCAAACTTGCAGAAACATGTTTATTTCTGCTGAAAAACACGTTTTGACACTTTTTGCACACTGGGGTTAAGAGCAGAGTGTGTGGGCTCTTCTGACCCTTGCAGTTACATAGGGATTCAGTTGTCTGAAAAAAGGCGTTTATTTCGGGCTGAAAAACACGTTTTGAAAAAAGTGCTGTTACTGCCCCATAACTTACATGGGGTTGACCAAACTTGCAGAAACATGTTTATTTCTGCTGAAAAACACGTTTTGACACTTTCTGCACACTGGGGTTAAGAGCTGAGTGTGTGGGCTCTTCTGAGCTTTGCAGTTACATAGGGATTCAGTTGTCTGAAAAAAGGCGTTTATTTCGGGCTGAAAAACACGTTTTGAAAAGTGTACTGTAACTGCCCCATAACTTACATGGGGTTGACCAAACTTCCAGAAACATGTTTATTTCTGCTGAAAAACATGTTTTAACACTTTCTGCACAGTGGGGTTAAGAGCTGAGTGTGTGGGCTCTTCTGAGCTTTGCAGTTACATAGGGATTCAGTTGTCTGAAAAAAGGCGTTTATTTCGGGCTGAAAAACACGTTTTGAAAAAAGTGCTGTAACTGCCCCATAACTTACATGGGGTTGACCAAACTTGCAGAAACATGTTTATTTCTGCTGAAAAACATGTTTTGACACTTTCTGCACACTGGGGTTAAGAGCTGAGTGTGTGGGCTCTTCTGAGCTTTGCAGTTACATAGGGATTCAGTTGTCTGAAAAAAGGCGTTTATTTCGGGCTGAAAAACACGTTTTGAAAAGTGTACTGTACCTGCCCCATAACTTACATGGGGTTGACCAAACTTGCAGAAACATGTTTATTTCTGCTGAAAAACACGTTTTGACACTTTCTGCACACTGGGGTTAAGAGCAGAGTGTGTGGGCTCTTCTGAGCCTTGCAGTTACATAGGGATTCAGTTGTCTGAAAAAACGCGTTTATTTCGGGCTGAAAAACACGTTTTGAAAAAAGTGCTGTTACTGCCCCATAACTTACATGGGGTTGACCAAACTTGCAGAAACATGTTTATTTCTGCTGAAAAACACGTTTTAACACTTTCTGCACACTGGGGTTAAGAGCAGAGTGTGTGGGCTCTTCTAAGCCTTGCAGTTACTTAGGGATTCAGTTGTCTGAAAAAACGTGTTTATTTCGGGCTGAAAAACACGTTTTGAAAAGTGTACTGTAACTGCCCCATAACTTACATGGGGTTGACCAAACTTGCAGAAACATGTTTATTTCTGCTGAAAAACATGTGTTGACACTTTCTGCACACTGGGGTTAAGAGCTGAGTGTGTGGGCTCTTCTGAGCTTTGCAGTTACATAGGGATTCAGTTGTCTGAAAAAACGCGTTTATTTCGGGCTGAAAAACACGTTTTGAAAAAAGTGCTGTAACTGCCCCATAACTTACATGGGGTTGACCAAACTTGCAGAAACATGTTTATTTCTGCTGAAAAACATGTGTTGACACTCTCTGCACACTGGGGTTAAGAGCTGAGTGTGTGGGCTCTTCTGAGCTTTGCAGTTACATAGGGATTCAGTTGTCTGAAAAAACGCGTTTATTTCGGGCTGAAAAACACGTTTTGAAAAAAGTGCTGTAACTGCCCCATAACTTACATGGGGTTGACCAAACTTGCAGAAACATGTTTATTTCTGCTGAAAAACATGTGTTGACACTTTCTGCACACTGGGGTTAAGAGCAGAGTGTGTGGGCTCTTCCAAGCCTTGCAGTTACATAGGGATTCAGTTGTCTGAAAAAACGTGTTTATTTCGGGCTGAAAAACACGTTTTGAAAAGTGTACTGTAACTGCCCCATAACTTACATGGGGTTGACCAAACTTGCAGAAACATGTTTATTTCTGCTGAAAAACATGTGTTGACACTTTCTGCACACTGGGGTTAAGAGCTGAGTGTGTGGGCTCTTCTGAGCTTTGCAGTTACATAGGGATTCAGTTGTCTGAAAAAACGCGTTTATTTCGGGCTGAAAAACACGTTTTGAAAAGTGTACTGTAACTGCCCCATAACTTACATGGGGTTGACCAAACTTGCAGAAACATGTTTATTTCTGCTGAAAAACATGTTTTAACACTTTCTGCACAGTGGGGTTAAGAGCTGAGTGTGTGGGCTCTTCTGAGCTTTGCAGTTACATAGGGATTCAGTTGTCTGAAAAAAGGCGTTTATTTCGGGCTGAAAAACACGTTTTGAAAAAAGTGCTGTTACTGCCCCATAACTTACATGGGGTTGACCAAACTTGCAGAAACATGTTTATTTCTGCTGAAAAACACGTTTTAACACTTTCTGCACACTGGGGTTAAGAGCAGAGTGTGTGGGCTCTTCTAAGCCTTGCAGTTACTTAGGGATTCAGTTGTCTGAAAAAACGTGTTTATTTCGGGCTGAAAAACACGTTTTGAAAAGTGTACTGTAACTGCCCCATAACTTACATGGGGTTGACCAAACTTGCAGAAACATGTTTATTTCTGCTGAAAAACATGTGTTGACACTTTCTGCACACTGGGGTTAAGAGCTGAGTGTGTGGGCTCTTCTGAGCTTTGCAGTTACATAGGGATTCAGTTGTCTGAAAAAACGCGTTTATTTCGGGCTGAAAAACACGTTTTGAAAAAAGTGCTGTAACTGCCCCATAACTTACATGGGGTTGACCAAACTTGCAGAAACATGTTTATTTCTGCTGAAAAACATGTGTTGACACTCTCTGCACACTGGGGTTAAGAGCTGAGTGTGTGGGCTCTTCTGAGCTTTGCAGTTACATAGGGATTCAGTTGTCTGAAAAAACGCGTTTATTTCGGGCTGAAAAACACGTTTTGAAAAAAGTGCTGTAACTGCCCCATAACTTACATGGGGTTGACCAAACTTGCAGAAACATGTTTATTTCTGCTGAAAAACATGTGTTGACACTTTCTGCACACTGGGGTTAAGAGCAGAGTGTGTGGGCTCTTCCAAGCCTTGCAGTTACATAGGGATTCAGTTGTCTGAAAAAACGTGTTTATTTCGGGCTGAAAAACACGTTTTGAAAAGTGTACTGTAACTGCCCCATAACTTACATGGGGTTGACCAAACTTGCAGAAACATGTTTATTTCTGCTGAAAAACATGTGTTGACACTTTCTGCACACTGGGGTTAAGAGCTGAGTGTGTGGGCTCTTCTGAGCTTTGCAGTTACATAGGGATTCAGTTGTCTGAAAAAACGCGTTTATTTCGGGCTGAAAAACACGTTTTGAAAAGTGTACTGTAACTGCCCCATAACTTACATGGGGTTGACCAAACTTGCAGAAACATGTTTATTTCTGCTGAAAAACATGTTTTAACACTTTCTGCACAGTGGGGTTAAGAGCTGAGTGTGTGGGCTCTTCTGAGCTTTGCAGTTACATAGGGATTCAGTTGTCTGAAAAAAGGCGTTTATTTCGGGCTGAAAAACACGTTTTGAAAAAAGTGCTGTTACTGCCCCATAACTTACATGGGGTTGACCAAACTTGCAGAAACATGTTTATTTCTGCTGAAAAACACGTTTTAACACTTTCTGCACACTGGGGTTAAGAGCAGAGTGTGTGGGCTCTTCTGAGCCTTGCAGTTACATAGGGATTCAGTTGTCTGAAAAAACGTGTTTATTTCGGGCTGAAAAACACGTTTTGAAAAGTGTACTGTAACTGCCCCATAACTTACATGGGGTTGACCAAACTTGCAGAAACATGTTTATTTCTGCTGAAAAACATGTGTTGACACTTTCTGCACACTGGGGTTAAGAGCTGAGTGTGTGGGCTCTTCTGAGCTTTGCAGTTACATAGGGATTCAGTTGTCTGAAAAAACGCGTTTATTTCGGGCTGAAAAACACGTTTTGAAAAAAGTGCTGTAACTGCCCCATAACTTACATGGGGTTGACCAAACTTGCAGAAACATGTTTATTTCTGCTGAAAAACATGTGTTGACACTTTCTGCACACTGGGGTTAAGAGCAGAGTGTGTGGGCTCTTCTAAGCCTTGCAGTTACATAGGGATTCAGTTGTCTGAAAAAACGTGTTTATTTCGGGCTGAAAAACACGTTTTGAAAAGTGTACTGTAACTGCCCCATAACTTACATGGGGTTGACCAAACTTGCAGAAACATGTTTATTTCTGCTGAAAAACATGTGTTGACACTTTCTGCACACTGGGGTTAAGAGCTGAGTGTGTGGGCTCTTCTGAGCTTTGCAGTTACATAGGGATTCAGTTGTCTGAAAAAAGGCGTTTATTTCGGGCTGAAAAACACGTTTTGAAAAAAGTGCTGTTACTGCCCCATAACTTACATGGGGTCGACCAAACTTGCAGAAACATGTTTATTTCTGCTGAAAAACACGTTTTGAAACTTTCTGCACACTGGGGTTAAGAGCAGAGTGTGTGGGCTCTTCTGAGCCTTGCAGTTACATAGGGATTCAGTTGTCTGAAAAAACGTGTTTATTTCGGGCTGAAAAACACGTTTTGAAAAGTGTACTGTAACTGCCCCATAACTTACATGGGGTTGACCAAACTTGCAGAAACATGTTTATTTCTGCTGAAAAACATGTTTTAACACTTTCTGCACAGTGGGGTTAAGAGCTGAGTGTGTGGGCTCTTCTGAGCTTTGCAGTTACATAGGGATTCAGATGTCTGAAAAAAGGCGTTTATTTCGGGCTGAAAAACACGTTTTGAAAAAAGTGCTGTTACTGCCCCATAACTTACATGGGGTTGACCAAACTTGCAGAAACATGTTTATTTCTGCTGAAAAACACGTTTTGACACTTTCTGCACACTGGGGTTAAGAGCAGAGTGTGTGGGCTCTTCTGAACCTTGCAGTTACATAGGGATTCAGTTGTCTGAAAAAACGTGTTTATTTCGGGCTGAAAAACACGTTTTGAAAAAAGTGCTGTTACTGCCCCATAACTTACATGGGGTTGACCAAACTTGCAGAAACATGTTTATTTCTGCTGAAAAACACGTTTTGACACTTTCTGCACACTGGGGTTAAGAGCTGAGTGTGCGGGCTCTTCTGAGCTTTGCAGTTACATAGTGATTCAGTTGTCTGAAAAAAGGCGTTTATTTCGGGCTGAAAAACACGTTTTGAAAAAAGTGCTGTAACTGCCCCATAACTTACATGGGGTTGACCAAACTTGCAGAAACATGTTTATTTCTGCTGAAAAACACGTTTTGACACTTTCTGCACACTGGGGTTAAGAGCAGAGTGTGTGGGCTCTTCTGAGCCTTGCAGTTACATAGGGATTCAGTTGTCTGAAAAAACGCGTTTATTTCGGGCTGAAAAAAAAGTTTTGAAAAAAGTGCTGTTACTGCCCCATAACTTACATGGGGTTGACCAAACTTGCAGAAACATGTTTATTTCTGCTGAAAAACACGTTTTAACACTTTGTGCACACTGGGGTTAAGAGCAGAGTGTGTGGGCTCTTCTGAGCCTTGCAGTTACATAGGGATTCAGTTGTCTGAAAAAACGTGTTTATTTCGGGCTGAAAAACACGTTTTGAAAAGTGTACTGTAACTGCCCCATAACTTACATGGGGTTGACCAAACTTGCAGAAACATGTTTATTTCTGCTGAAAAACATGTGTTGACACTTTCTGCACACTGGGGTTAAGAGCTGAGTGTGTGGGCTCTTCTGAGCTTTGCAGTTACATAGGGATTCAGTTGTCTGAAAAACGCGTTTATTTCGGGCTGAAAAACACGTTTTGAAAAAAGTGCTGTAACTGCCCCATAACTTACATGGGGTTGACCAAACTTGCAGAAACATGTTTATTTCTGCTGAAAAACATGTGTTGACACTCTCTGCACACTGGGGTTAAGAGCTGAGTGTGTGGGCTCTTCTGAGCTTTGCAGTTACATAGGGATTCAGTTGTCTGAAAAAACGCGTTTATTTCGGGCTGAAAAACACGTTTTGAAAAAAGTGCTGTAACTGCCCCATAACTTACATGGGGTTGACCAAACTTGCAGAAACATGTTTATTTCTGCTGAAAAACATGTGTTGACACTTTCTGCACACTGGGGTTAAGAGCAGAGTGTGTGGGCTCTTCTAAGCCTTGCAGTTACATAGGGATTCAGTTGTCTGAAAAAACGTGTTTATTTCGGGCTGAAAAACACGTTTTGAAAAGTGTACTGTAACTGCCCCATAACTTACATGGGGTTGACCAAACTTGCAGAAACATGTTTATTTCTGCTGAAAAACACGTTTTGACACCTTCTGCACACTGGGGTTAAGAGCAGAGTGTGTGGGCTCTTCTGAGCCTTGCAGTTACATAGGGATTCAGTTGTCTGAAAAAACGCGTTTATTTCGGGCTGAAAAAAACGTTTTGAAAAAAGTGCTGTTACTGCCCCATAACTTACATGGGGTTGACCAAACTTGCAGAAACATGTTTATTTCTGCTGAAAAACATGTTTTGACACTTTCTGCACACTGGGGTTAAGAGCTGAGTGTGTGGGTTCTTCTGAGCTTTGCAGTTACATAGGGATTCAGTTGTCTGAAAAAAGGCGTTTATTTCGGGCTGAAAAACACGTTTTGAAAAGTGTACTGTAACTGCCCCATAACTTACATGGGGTTGACCAAACTTGCAGAAACATGTTTATTTCTGCTGAAAAACATGTGTTGACACTTTCTGCACACTGGGGTTAAGAGCTGAGTGTGTGGGCTCTTCTGAGCTTTGCAGTTACATAGGGATTCAGTTGTCTGAAAAAACGCGTTTATTTCGGGCTGAAAAACACGTTTTGAAAAAAGTGCTGTAACTGCCCCATAACTTACATGGGGTTGACCAAACTTGCAGAAACATGTTTATTTCTGCTGAAAAACATGTGTTGACACTCTCTGCACACTGGGGTTAAGAGCTGAGTGTGTGGGCTCTTCTGAGCTTTGCAGTTACATAGGGATTCAGTTGTCTGAAAAAACGCGTTTATTTCGGGCTGAAAAACACGTTTTGAAAAAAGTGCTGTAACTGCCCCATAACTTACATGGGGTTGACCAAACTTGCAGAAACATGTTTATTTCTGCTGAAAAACATGTGTTGACACTTTCTGCACACTGGGGTTAAGAGCAGAGTGTGTGGGCTCTTCTAAGCCTTGCAGTTACATAGGGATTCAGTTGTCTGAAAAAACGTGTTTATTTCGGGCTGAAAAACACGTTTTGAAAAGTGTACTGTAACTGCCCCATAACTTACATGGGGTTGACCAAACTTGCAGAAACATGTTTATTTCTGCTGAAAAACACGTTTTGACACCTTCTGCACACTGGGGTTAAGAGCAGAGTGTGTGGGCTCTTCTGAGCCTTGCAGTTACATAGGGATTCAGTTGTCTGAAAAAACGCGTTTATTTCGGGCTGAAAAAAACGTTTTGAAAAAAGTGCTGTTACTGCCCCATAACTTACATGGGGTTGACCAAACTTGCAGAAACATGTTTATTTCTGCTGAAAAACATGTTTTGACACTTTCTGCACACTGGGGTTAAGAGCTGAGTGTGTGGGTTCTTCTGAGCTTTGCAGTTACATAGGGATTCAGTTGTCTGAAAAAAGGCGTTTATTTCGGGCTGAAAAACACGTTTTGAAAAGTGTACTGTAACTGCCCCATAACTTACATGGGGTTGACCAAACTTGCAGAAACATGTTTATTTCTGCTGAAAAACATGTGTTGACACTTTCTGCACACTGGGGTTAAGAGCTGAGTGTGTGGGCTCTTCTGAGCTTTGCAGTTACATAGGGATTCAGTTGTCTGAAAAAACGCGTTTATTTCGGGCTGAAAAACACGTTTTGAAAAAAGTGCTGTAACTGCCCCATAACTTACATGGGGTTGACCAAACTTCCAGAAACATGTTTATTTCTGCTGAAAAACACGTTTTGACACTTTCTGCACACTGGGGTTAAGAGCAGAGTGTGTGGGCTCTTCTGAGCCTTGCAGTTACATAGGGATTCAGTTGTCTGAAAAAACGTGTTTATTTCGGGCTGAAAAACACGTTTTGAAAAGTGTACTGTAACTGCCCCATAACTTACATGGGGTTGACCAAACTTGCAGAAACATGTTTATTTCTGCTGAAAAACATGTTTTAACACTTTCTGCACAGTGGGGTTAAGAGCTGAGTGTGTGGGCTCTTCTGAGCTTTGCAGTTACATAGGGATTCAGTTGTCTGAAAAAAGGCGTTTATTTCGGGCTGAAAAACACGTTTTGAAAAAAGTGCTGTAACTGCCCCATAACTTACATGGGGTTGACCAAACTTGCAGAAACATGTTTATTTCTGCTGAAAAACACGTTTTGACACTTTCTGCACACTGGGGTTAAGAGCAGAGTGTGTGGGCTCTTCTGACCCTTGCAGTTACATAGGGATTCAGTTGTCTGAAAAAAGGCGTTTATTTCGGGCTGAAAAACACGTTTTGAAAAAAGTGCTGTTACTGCCCCATAACTTACATGGGGTTGACCAAACTTGCAGAAACATGTTTATTTCTGCTGAAAAACACGTTTTGACACTTTCTGCACACTGGGGTTAAGAGCAGAGTGTGTGGGCTCTTCTGAGCCTTGCAGTTACATAGGGATTCAGTTGTCTGAAAAAACGCGTTTATTTCGGGCTGAAAAACACGTTTTGAAAAAAGTGCTGTTACTGCCCCATAACTTACATGGGGTTGACCAAACTTGCAGAAACATGTTTATTTCTGCTGAAAAACACGTTTTGACACTTTCTGCACACTGGGGTTAAGAGCAGAGTGTGTGGGCTCTTCTGAGCCTTGCAGTTACATAGGGATTCAGTTGTCTGAAAAAACGCGTTTATTTCAGGCTGAAAAACACGTTTTGAAAAAAGTGCTGTTACTGCCCCATAACTTACATGGGGTTGACCAAACTTGCAGAAACATGTTTATTTCTGCTGAAAAACACGTTTTAACACTTTCTGCACACTGGGGTTAAGAGCAGAGTGTGTGGGCTCTTCTAAGCCTTGCAGTTACATAGGGATTCAGTTGTCTGAAAAAACGTGTTTATTTCGGGCTGAAAAACACGTTTTGAAAAGTGTACTGTAACTGCCCCATAACTTACATGGGGTTGACCAAACTTGCAGAAACATGTTTATTTCTGCTGAAAAACATGTGTTGACACTTTCTGCACACTGGGGTTAAGAGCTGAGTGTGTGGGCTCTTCTGAGCTTTGCAGTTACATAGGGATTCAGTTGTCTGAAAAAACGCGTTTATTTCGGGCTGAAAAACACGTTTTGAAAAAAGTGCTGTAACTGCCCCATAACTTACATGGGGTTGACCAAACTTGCAGAAACATGTTTATTTCTGCTGAAAAACATGTGTTGACACTCTGTGCACACTGGGGTTAAGAGCTGAGTGTGTGGGCTCTTCTGAGCTTTGCAGTTACATAGGGATTCAGTTGTCTGAAAAAACGCGTTTATTTCGGGCTGAAAAACACGTTTTGAAAAAAGTGCTGTAACTGCCCCATAACTTACATGGGGTTGACCAAACTTGCAGAAACATGTTTATTTCTGCTGAAAAACATGTGTTGACACTTTCTGCACACTGGGGTTAAGAGCAGAGTGTGTGGGCTCTTCTAAGCCTTGCAGTTACATAGGGATTCAGTTGTCTGAAAAAACGTGTTTATTTCGGGCTGAAAAACACGTTTTGAAAAGTGTACTGTAACTGCCCCATAACTTACATGGGGTTGACCAAACTTGCAGAAACATGTTTATTTCTGCTGAAAAACATGTGTTGACACTTTCTGCACACTGGGGTTAAGAGCTGAGTGTGTGGGCTCTTCTGAGCTTTGCAGTTACATAGGGATTCAGTTGTCTGAAAAAAGGCGTTTATTTCGGGCTGAAAAACACGTTTTGAAAAAAGTGCTGTTACTGCCCCATAACTTACATGGGGTCGACCAAACTTGCAGAAACATGTTTATTTCTGCTGAAAAACACGTTTTGAAACTTTCTGCACACTGGGGTTAAGAGCAGAGTGTGTGGGCTCTTCTGAGCCTTGCAGTTACATAGGGATTCAGTTGTCTGAAAAAACGTGTTTATTTCGGGCTGAAAAACACGTTTTGAAAAGTGTACTGTAACTGCCCCATAACTTACATGGGGTTGACCAAACTTGCAGAAACATGTTTATTTCTGCTGAAAAACATGTTTTAACACTTTCTGCACAGTGGGGTTAAGAGCTGAGTGTGTGGGCTCTTCTGAGCTTTGCAGTTACATAGGGATTCAGATGTCTGAAAAAAGGCGTTTATTTCGGGCTGAAAAACACGTTTTGAAAAAAGTGCTGTTACTGCCCCATAACTTACATGGGGTTGACCAAACTTGCAGAAACATGTTTATTTCTGCTGAAAAACACGTTTTGACACTTTCTGCACACTGGGGTTAAGAGCAGAGTGTGTGGGCTCTTCTGAACCTTGCAGTTACATAGGGATTCAGTTGTCTGAAAAAACGTGTTTATTTCGGGCTGAAAAACACGTTTTGAAAAGTGTACTGTAACTGCCCCATAACTTACATGGGGTTGACCAAACTTGCAGAAACATGTTTATTTCTGCTGAAAAACACGTTTTGACACCTTCTGCACACTGGGGTTAAGAGCAGAGTGTGTGGGCTCTTCTGAGCCTTGCAGTTACATAGGGATTCAGTTGTCTGAAAAAACGCGTTTATTTCGGGCTGAAAAAAACGTTTTGAAAAAAGTGCTGTTACTGCCCCATAACTTACATGGGGTTGACCAAACTTGCAGAAACATGTTTATTTCTGCTGAAAAACATGTTTTGACACTTTCTGCACACTGGGGTTAAGAGCTGAGTGTGTGGGTTCTTCTGAGCTTTGCAGTTACATAGGGATTCAGTTGTCTGAAAAAAGGCGTTTATTTCGGGCTGAAAAACACGTTTTGAAAAGTGTACTGTAACTGCCCCATAACTTACATGGGGTTGACCAAACTTGCAGAAACATGTTTATTTCTGCTGAAAAACATGTGTTGACACTTTCTGCACACTGGGGTTAAGAGCTGAGTGTGTGGGCTCTTCTGAGCTTTGCAGTTACATAGGGATTCAGTTGTCTGAAAAAACGCGTTTATTTCGGGCTGAAAAACACGTTTTGAAAAAAGTGCTGTAACTGCCCCATAACTTACATGGGGTTGACCAAACTTCCAGAAACATGTTTATTTCTGCTGAAAAACACGTTTTGACACTTTCTGCACACTGGGGTTAAGAGCAGAGTGTGTGGGCTCTTCTGAGCCTTGCAGTTACATAGGGATTCAGTTGTCTGAAAAAACGTGTTTATTTCGGGCTGAAAAACACGTTTTGAAAAGTGTACTGTAACTGCCCCATAACTTACATGGGGTTGACCAAACTTGCAGAAACATGTTTATTTCTGCTGAAAAACATGTTTTAACACTTTCTGCACAGTGGGGTTAAGAGCTGAGTGTGTGGGCTCTTCTGAGCTTTGCAGTTACATAGGGATTCAGTTGTCTGAAAAAACGCGTTTATTTCGGGCTGAAAAACACGTTTTGAAAAAAGTGCTGTAACTGCCCCATAACTTACATGGGGTTGACCAAACTTGCAGAAACATGTTTATTTCTGCTGAAAAACATGTTTTGACACTTTCTGCACACTGGGGTTAAGAGCTGAGTGTGTGGGCTCTTCTGAGCTTTGCAGTTACATAGGGATTCAGTTGTCTGAAAAAACGCGTTTATTTCGGGCTGAAAAACACGTTTTGAAAAAAGTGCTGTAACTGCCCCATAACTTACATGGGGTTGACCAAACTTGCAGAAACATGTTTATTTCTGCTGAAAAACATGTGTTGACACTCTCTGCACACTGGGGTTAAGAGCTGAGTGTGTGGGCTCTTCTGAGCTTTGCAGTTACATAGGGATTCAGTTGTCTGAAAAAACGCGTTTATTTCGGGCTGAAAAACACGTTTTGAAAAAAGTGCTGTAACTGCCCCATAACTTACATGGGGTTGACCAAACTTGCAGAAACATGTTTATTTCTGCTGAAAAACATGTGTTGACACTTTCTGCACACTGGGGTTAAGAGCAGAGTGTGTGGGCTCTTCCAAGCCTTGCAGTTACATAGGGATTCAGTTGTCTGAAAAAACGCGTTTATTTCGGGCTGAAAAACACGTTTTGAAAAAAGTGCTGTAACTGCCCCATAACTTACATGGGGTTGACCAAACTTGCAGAAACATGTTTATTTCTGCTGAAAAACATGTGTTGACACTCTCTGCACACTGGGGTTAAGAGCTGAGTGTGTGGGCTCTTCTGAGCTTTGCAGTTACATAGGGATTCAGTTGTCTGAAAAAACGCGTTTATTTCGGGCTGAAAAACACGTTTTGAAAAAAGTGCTGTAACTGCCCCATAACTTACATGGGGTTGACTAAACTTGCAGAAACATGTTTATTTCTGCTGAAAAACATGTGTTGACACTTTCTGCACACTGGGGTTAAGAGCAGAGTGTGTGGGCTCTTCTAAGCCTTGCAGTTACATAGGGATTCAGTTGTCTGAAAAAACGTGTTTATTTCGGGCTGAAAAACACGTTTTGAAAAGTGTACTGTAACTGCCCCATAACTTACATGGGGTTGACCAAACTTGCAGAAACATGTTTATTTCTGCTGAAAAACACGTTTTGACACCTTCTGCACACTGGGGTTAAGAGCAGAGTGTGTGGGCTCTTCTGAGCCTTGCAGTTACATAGGGATTCAGTTGTCTGAAAAAACGCGTTTATTTCGGGCTGAAAAAAACGTTTTGAAAAAAGTGCTGTTACTGCCCCATAACTTACATGGGGTTGACCAAACTTGCAGAAACATGTTTATTTCTGCTGAAAAACATGTTTTGACACTTTCTGCACACTGGGGTTAAGAGCTGAGTGTGTGGGTTCTTCTGAGCTTTGCAGTTACATAGGGATTCAGTTGTCTGAAAAAAGGCGTTTATTTCGGGCTGAAAAACACGTTTTGAAAAGTGTACTGTAACTGCCCCATAACTTACATGGGGTTGACCAAACTTGCAGAAACATGTTTATTTCTGCTGAAAAACATGTGTTGACACTTTCTGCACACTGGGGTTAAGAGCTGAGTGTGTGGGCTCTTCTGAGCTTTGCAGTTACATAGGGATTCAGTTGTCTGAAAAAAGGCGTTTATTTCGGGCTGAAAAACACGTTTTGAAAAGTGTACTGTAACTGCCCCATAACTTACATGGGGTTGACCAAACTTGCAGAAACATGTTTATTTCTGCTGAAAAACATGTGTTGACACTTTCTGCACACTGGGGTTAAGAGCTGAGTGTGTGGGCTCTTCTGAGCTTTGCAGTTACATAGGGATTCAGTTGTCTGAAAAAACGCGTTTATTTCGGGCTGAAAAACACGTTTTGAAAAAAGTGCTGTAACTGCCCCATAACTTACATGGGGTTGACCAAACTTCCAGAAACATGTTTATTTCTGCTGAAAAACACGTTTTGACACTTTCTGCACACTGGGGTTAAGAGCAGAGTGTGTGGGCTCTTCTGAGCCTTGCAGTTACATAGGGATTCAGTTGTCTGAAAAAACGTGTTTATTTCGGGCTGAAAAACACGTTTTGAAAAGTGTACTGTAACTGCCCCATAACTTACATGGGGTTGACCAAACTTGCAGAAACATGTTTATTTCTGCTGAAAAACATGTTTTAACACTTTCTGCACAGTGGGGTTAAGAGCTGAGTGTGTGGGCTCTTCTGAGCTTTGCAGTTACATAGGGATTCAGTTGTCTGAAAAAAGGCGTTTATTTCGGGCTGAAAAACACGTTTTGAAAAAAGTGCTGTAACTGCCCCATAACTTACATGGGGTTGACCAAACTTGCAGAAACATGTTTATTTCTGCTGAAAAACATGTTTTGACACTTTCTGCACACTGGGGTTAAGAGCTGAGTGTGTGGGCTCTTCTGAGCTTTGCAGTTACATAGGGATTCAGTTGTCTGAAAAAAGGCGTTTATTTCGGGCTGAAAAACACGTTTTGAAAAGTGTACTGTAACTGCCCCATAACTTACATGGGGTTGACCAAACTTGCAGAAACATGTTTATTTCTGCTGAAAAACACGTTTTGACACTTTCTGCACACTGGGGTTAAGAGCAGAGTGTGTGGGCTCTTCTGACCCTTGCAGTTACATAGGGATTCAGTTGTCTGAAAAAAGGCGTTTATTTCGGGCTGAAAAACACGTTTTGAAAAAAGTGCTGTTACTGCCCCATAACTTACATGGGGTTGACCAAACTTGCAGAAACATGTTTATTTCTGCTGAAAAACACGTTTTGACACTTTCTGCACACTGGGGTTAAGAGCAGAGTGTGTGGGCTCTTCTGAGCCTTGCAGTTACATAGGGATTCAGTTGTCTGAAAAAACGCGTTTATTTCGGGCTGAAAAACACGTTTTGAAAAAAGTGCTGTTACTGCCCCATAACTTACATGGGGTTGACCAAACTTGCAGAAACATGTTTATTTCTGCTGAAAAACACGTTTTGACACTTTCTGCACACTGGGGTTAAGAGCAGAGTGTGTGGGCTCTTCTGAGCCTTGCAGTTACATAGGGATTCAGTTGTCTGAAAAAACGCGTTTATTTCAGGCTGAAAAACACGTTTTGAAAAAAGTGCTGTTACTGCCCCATAACTTACATGGGGTTGACCAAACTTGCAGAAACATGTTTATTTCTGCTGAAAAACACGTTTTAACACTTTCTGCACACTGGGGTTAAGAGCAGAGTGTGTGGGCTCTTCTAAGCCTTGCAGTTACATAGGGATTCAGTTGTCTGAAAAAACGTGTTTATTTCGGGCTGAAAAACACGTTTTGAAAAGTGTACTGTAACTGCCCCATAACTTACATGGGGTTGACCAAACTTGCAGAAACATGTTTATTTCTGCTGAAAAACATGGTTTAACACTTTCTGCACAGTGGGGTTAAGAGCTGAGTGTGTTGGCTCTTCTGAGCTTTGCAGTTACATAGGGATTCAGTTGTCTGAAAAAAGGCGTTTATTTCGGGCTGAAAAACACTTTTTGAAAAAAGTGCTGTAACTGCCCCATAACTTACATGGGGTTGACCAAACTTGCAGAAACATGTTTATTTCTGCTGAAAAACATGTTTTGACACTTTCTGCACACTGGGGTTAAGAGCTGAGTGTGTGGGCTCTTCTGAGCTTTGCAGTTACATAGGGATTCAGTTGTCTGAAAAAAGGCGTTTATTTCGGGCTGAAAAACACGTTTTGAAAAGTGTACTGTAACTGCCCCATAACTTACATGGGGTTGACCAAACTTGCAGAAACATGTTTATTTCTGCTGAAAAACACGTTTTGACACTTTCTGCACACTGGGGTTAAGAGCAGAGTGTGTGGGCTCTTCTGACCCTTGCAGTTACATAGGGATTCAGTTGTCTGAAAAAAGGCGTTTATTTCGGGCTGAAAAACACGTTTTGAAAAAAGTGCTGTTACTGCCCCATAACTTACATGGGGTTGACCAAACTTGCAGAAACATGTTTATTTCTGCTGAAAAACACGTTTTGACACTTTCTGCACACTGGGGTTAAGAGCAGAGTGTGTGGGCTCTTCTGAGCCTTGCAGTTACATAGGGATTCAGTTGTCTGAAAAAACGCGTTTATTTCGGGCTGAAAAACACGTTTTGAAAAAAGTGCTGTTACTGCCCCATAACTTACATGGGGTTGACCAAACTTGCAGAAACATGTTTATTTCTGCTGAAAAACACGTTTTGACACTTTCTGCACACTGGGGTTAAGAGCAGAGTGTGTGGGCTCTTCTGAGCCTTGCAGTTACATAGGGATTCAGTTGTCTGAAAAAACGCGTTTATTTCAGGCTGAAAAACACGTTTTGAAAAAAGTGCTGTTACTGCCCCATAACTTACATGGGGTTGACCAAACTTGCAGAAACATGTTTATTTCTGCTGAAAAACACGTTTTAACACTTTCTGCACACTGGGGTTAAGAGCAGAGTGTGTGGGCTCTTCTAAGCCTTGCAGTTACATAGGGATTCAGTTGTCTGAAAAAACGTGTTTATTTCGGGCTGAAAAACACGTTTTGAAAAGTGTACTGTAACTGCCCCATAACTTACATGGGGTTGACCAAACTTGCAGAAACATGTTTATTTCTGCTGAAAAACATGTGTTGACACTTTCTGCACACTGGGGTTAAGAGCTGAGTGTGTGGGCTCTTCTGAGCTTTGCAGTTACATAGGGATTCAGTTGTCTGAAAAAACGCGTTTATTTCGGGCTGAAAAACACGTTTTGAAAAAAGTGCTGTAACTGCCCCATAACTTACATGGGGTTGACCAAACTTGCAGAAACATGTTTATTTCTGCTGAAAAACATGTGTTGACACTCTCTGCACACTGGGGTTAAGAGCTGAGTGTGTGGGCTCTTCTGAGCTTTGCAGTTACATAGGGATTCAGTTGTCTGAAAAAACGCGTTTATTTCGGGCTGAAAAACACGTTTTGAAAAAAGTGCTGTAACTGCCCCATAACTTACATGGGGTTGACCAAACTTGCAGAAACATGTTTATTTCTGCTGAAAAACATGTGTTGACACTTTCTGCACACTGGGGTTAAGAGCAGAGTGTGTGGGCTCTTCCAAGCCTTGCAGTTACATAGGGATTCAGTTGTCTGAAAAAACGTGTTTATTTCGGGCTGAAAAACACGTTTTGAAAAGTGTACTGTAACTGCCCCATAACTTACATGGGGTTGACCAAACTTGCAGAAACATGTTTATTTCTGCTGAAAAACACGTTTTGACACCTTCTGCACACTGGGGTTAAGAGCAGAGTGTGTGGGCTCTTCTGAGCCTTGCAGTTACATAGGGATTCAGTTGTCTGAAAAAACGCGTTTATTTCGGGCTGAAAAACACGTTTTGAAAAAAGTGCTGTTACTGCCCCATAACTTACATGGGGTTGACCAAACTTGCAGAAACATGTTTATTTCTGCTGAAAAACATGTTTTGACACTTTCTGCACACTGGGGTTAAGAGCTGAGTGTGTGGGTTCTTCTGAGCTTTGCAGTTACATAGGGATTCAGTTGTCTGAAAAAAGGCGTTTATTTCGGGCTGAAAAACACGTTTTGAAAAGTGTACTGTAACTGCCCCATAACTTACATGGGGTTGACCAAACTTGCAGAAACATGTTTATTTCTGCTGAAAAACATGTGTTGACACTTTCTGCACACTGGGGTTAAGAGCTGAGTGTGTGGGCTCTTCTGAGCTTTGCAGTTACATAGGGATTCAGTTGTCTGAAAAAACGCGTTTATTTCGGGCTGAAAAACACGTTTTGAAAAGTGTACTGTAACTGCCCCATAACTTACATGGGGTTGACCAAACTTGCAGAAACATGTTTATTTCTGCTGAAAAACATGTGTTGACACTTTCTGCACACTGGGGTTAAGAGCTAAGTGTGTGGGCTCTTCTGAGCTTTGCAGTTACATAGGGATTCAGATGTCTGAAAAAAGGCGTTTATTTCGGGCTGAAAAACACGTTTTGAAAAAAGTGCTGTTACTGCCCCATAACTTACATGGGGTTGACCAAACTTGCAGAAACATGTTTATTTCTGCTGAAAAACACGTTTTGACACTTTCTGCACACTGGGGTTAAGAGCAGAGTGTGTGGGCTCTTCTGAACCTTGCAGTTACATAGGGATTCAGTTGTCTGAAAAAACGTGTTTATTTCGGGCTGAAAAACACGTTTTGAAAAAAGTGCTGTTACTGCCCCATAACTTACATGGGGTTGACCAAACTTGCAGAAACATGTTTATTTCTGCTGAAAAACATGTTTTGACACTTTCTGCACACTGGGGTTAAGAGCTGAGTGTGTGGGCTCTTCTGAGCTTTGCAGTTACATAGTGATTCAGTTGTCTGAAAAAAGGCGTTTATTTCGGGCTGAAAAACACGTTTTGAAAAAAGTGCTGTTACTGCCCCATAACTTACATGGGGTTGACCAAACTTGCAGAAACATGTTTATTTCTGCTGAAAAACACGTTTTGACACTTTCTGCACACTGGGGTTAAGAGCAGAGTGTGTGGGCTCTTCTGAGCCTTGCAGTTACATAGGGATTCAGTTGTCTGAAAAAACGCGTTTATTTCGGGCTGAAAAACACGTTTTGAAAAAAGTGCTGTTACTGCCCCATAACTTACATGGGGTTGACCAAACTTGCAGAAACATGTTTATTTCTGCTGAAAAACACGTTTTAACACTTTCTGCACACTGGGGTTAAGAGCAGAGTGTGTGGGCTCTTCTGAGCCTTGCAGTTACATAGGGATTCAGTTGTCTGAAAAAACGTGTTTATTTCGGGCTGAAAAACACGTTTTGAAAAGTGTACTGTAACTGCCCCATAACTTACATGGGGTTGACCAAACTTGCAGAAACATGTTTATTTCTGCTGAAAAACATGTGTTGACACTTTCTGCACACTGGGGTTAAGAGCTGAGTGTGTGGGCTCTTCTGAGCTTTGCAGTTACATAGGGATTCAGTTGTCTGAAAAAACGCGTTTATTTCGGGCTGAAAAACACGTTTTGAAAAAAGTGCTGTAACTGCCCCATAACTTACATGGGGTTGACCAAACTTGCAGAAACATGTTTATTTCTGCTGAAAAACACGTGTTGACACTCTCTGCACACTGGGGTTAAGAGCTGAGTGTGTGGGCTCTTCTGAGCTTTGCAGTTACATAGGGATTCAGTTGTCTGAAAAAACGCGTTTATTTCGGGCTGAAAAACACGTTTTGAAAAAAGTGCTGTAACTGCCCCATAACTTACATGGGGTTGACCAAACTTGCAGAAACATGTTTATTTCTGCTGAAAAACATGTGTTGACACTTTCTGCACACTGGGGTTAAGAGCAGAGTGTGTGGGCTCTTTTTAAGCCTTGCAGTTACATAGGGATTCAGTTGTCTGAAAAAACGTGTTTATTTCGGGCTGAAAAACACGTTTTGAAAAGTGTACTGTAACTGCCCCATAACTTACATGGGGTTGACCAAACTTGCAGAAACATGTTTATTTCTGCTGAAAAACATGTGTTGACACTTTCTGCACACTGGGGTTAAGAGCTGAGTGTGTGGGCTCTTCTGAGCTTTGCAGTTACATAGGGATTCAGTTGTCTGAAAAAAGGCGTTTATTTCGGGCTGAAAAACACGTTTTGAAAAAAGTGCTGTTACTGCCCCATAACTTACATGGGGTCGACCAAACTTGCAGAAACATGTTTATTTCTGCTGAAAAACACGTTTTGACACTTTCTGCACACTGGGGTTAAGAGCAGAGTGTGTGGGCTCTTCTAAGCCTTGCAGTTACATAGGGATTCAGTTGTCTGAAAAAACGTGTTTATTTCGGGCTGAAAAACACGTTTTGAAAAGTGTACTGTAACTGCCCCATAACTTACATGGGGTTGACCAAACTTGCAGAAACATGTTTATTTCTGCTGAAAAACATGTGTTGACACTTTCTGCACACTGGGGTTAAGAGCTGAGTGTGTGGGCTCTTCTGAGCTTTGCAGTTACATAGGGATTCAGTTGTCTGAAAAAACGCGTTTATTTCGGGCTGAAAAACACGTTTTGAAAAAAGTGCTGTAACTGCCCCATAACTTACATGGGGTTGACCAAACTTGCAGAAACATGTTTATTTCTGCTGAAAAACATGTGTTGACACTCTCTGCACACTGGGGTTAAGAGCTGAGTGTGTGGGCTCTTCTGAGCTTTGCAGTTACATAGGGATTCAGTTGTCTGAAAAAACGCGTTTATTTCGGGCTGAAAAACACGTTTTGAAAAAAGTGCTGTAACTGCCCCATAACTTACATGGGGTTGACCAAACTTGCAGAAACATGTTTATTTCTGCTGAAAAACATGTGTTGACACTTTCTGCACACTGGGGTTAAGAGCAGAGTGTGTGGGCTCTTTTTAAGCCTTGCAGTTACATAGGGATTCAGTTGTCTGAAAAAACGTGTTTATTTCGGGCTGAAAAACACGTTTTGAAAAGTGTACTGTAACTGCCCCATAACTTACATGGGGTTGACCAAACTTGCAGAAACATGTTTATTTCTGCTGAAAAACATGTGTTGACACTTTCTGCACACTGGGGTTAAGAGCTGAGTGTGTGGGCTCTTCTGAGCTTTGCAGTTACATAGGGATTCAGTTGTCTGAAAAAAGGCGTTTATTTCGGGCTGAAAAACACGTTTTGAAAAAAGTGCTGTTACTGCCCCATAACTTACATGGGGTCGACCAAACTTGCAGAAACATGTTTATTTCTGCTGAAAAACACGTTTTGACACTTTCTGCACACTGGGGTTAAGAGCAGAGTGTGTGGGCTCTTCTAAGCCTTGCAGTTACATAGGGATTCAGTTGTCTGAAAAAACGTGTTTATTTCGGGCTGAAAAACACGTTTTGAAAAGTGTACTGTAACTGCCCCATAACTTACATGGGGTTGACCAAACTTGCAGAAACATGTTTATTTCTGCTGAAAAACATGTGTTGACACTTTCTGCACACTGGGGTTAAGAGCTGAGTGTGTGGGCTCTTCTGAGCTTTGCAGTTACATAGGGATTCAGTTGTCTGAAAAAACGCGTTTATTTCGGGCTGAAAAACACGTTTTGAAAAAAGTGCTGTAACTGCCCCATAACTTACATGGGGTTGACCAAACTTGCAGAAACATGTTTATTTCTGCTGAAAAACATGTGTTGACACTCTCTGCACACTGGGGTTAAGAGCTGAGTGTGTGGGCTCTTCTGAGCTTTGCAGTTACATAGGGATTCAGTTGTCTGAAAAAACGCGTTTATTTCGGGCTGAAAAACACGTTTTGAAAAAAGTGCTGTAACTGCCCCATAACTTACATGGGGTTGACCAAACTTGCAGAAACATGTTTATTTCTGCTGAAAAACATGTGTTGACACTTTCTGCACACTGGGGTTAAGAGCAGAGTGTGTGGGCTCTTCCAAGCCTTGCAGTTACATAGGGATTCAGTTGTCTGAAAAAACGTGTTTATTTCGGGCTGAAAAACACGTTTTGAAAAGTGTACTGTAACTGCCCCATAACTTACATGGGGTTGACCAAACTTGCAGAAACATGTTTATTTCTGCTGAAAAACACGTTTTGACACCTTCTGCACACTGGGGTTAAGAGCAGAGTGTGTGGGCTCTTCTGAGCCTTGCAGTTACATAGGGATTCAGTTGTCTGAAAAAACGCGTTTATTTCGGGCTGAAAAACACGTTTTGAAAAAAGTGCTGTTACTGCCCCATAACTTACATGGGGTTGACCAAACTTGCAGAAACATGTTTATTTCTGCTGAAAAACATGTTTTGACACTTTCTGCACACTGGGGTTAAGAGCTGAGTGTGTGGGTTCTTCTGAGCTTTGCAGTTACATAGGGATTCAGTTGTCTGAAAAAAGGCGTTTATTTCGGGCTGAAAAACACGTTTTGAAAAGTGTACTGTAACTGCCCCATAACTTACATGGGGTTGACCAAACTTGCAGAAACATGTTTATTTCTGCTGAAAAACATGTGTTGACACTTTCTGCACACTGGGGTTAAGAGCTGAGTGTGTGGGCTCTTCTGAGCTTTGCAGTTACATAGGGATTCAGTTGTCTGAAAAAACGCGTTTATTTCGGGCTGAAAAACACGTTTTGAAAAGTGTACTGTAACTGCCCCATAACTTACATGGGGTTGACCAAACTTGCAGAAACATGTTTATTTCTGCTGAAAAACATGTGTTGACACTTTCTGCACACTGGGGTTAAGAGCAGAGTGTGTGGGCTCTTCTGAGCTTTGCAGTTACATAGGGATTCAGTTGTCTGAAAAAAGGCGTTTATTTCGGGCTGAAAAACACGTTTTGAAAAAAGTGCTGTTACTGCCCCATAACTTACATGGGGTCGACCAAACTTGCAGAAACATGTTTATTTCTGCTGAAAAACACGTTTTGACACTTTCTGCACACTGGGGTTAAGAGCAGAGTGTGTGGGCTCTTCTGAGCCTTGCAGTTACATAGGGATTCAGTTGTCTGAAAAAACGTGTTTATTTCGGGCTGAAAAACACGTTTTGAAAAGTGTACTGTAACTGCCCCATAACTTACATGGGGTTGACCAAACTTGCAGAAACATGTTTATTTCTGCTGAAAAACATGTTTTAACACTTTCTGCACAGTAGGGTTAAGAGCTAAGTGTGTGGGCTCTTCTGAGCTTTGCAGTTACATAGGGATTCAGATGTCTGAAAAAAGGCGTTTATTTCGGGCTGAAAAACACGTTTTGAAAAAAGTGCTGTTACTGCCCCATAACTTACATGGGGTTGACCAAACTTGCAGAAACATGTTTATTTCTGCTGAAAAACACGTTTTGACAATTTCTGCACACTGGGGTTAAGAGCAGAGTGTGTGGGCTCTTCTGACCCTTGCAGTTACATAGGGATTCAGTTGTCTGAAAAAAGGCGTTTATTTCGGGCTGAAAAACACGTTTTGAAAAAAGTGCTGTTACTGCCCCATAACTTACATGGGGTTGACCAAACTTGCAGAAACATGTTTATTTCTGCTGAAAAACACGTTTTGACACTTTCTGCACACTGGGGTTAAGAGCAGAGTGTGTGGGCTCTTCTGAGCCTTGCAGTTACATAGGGATTCAGTTGTCTGAAAAAACGCGTTTATTTCGGGCTGAAAAACACGTTTTGAAAAAAGTGCTGTTACTGCCCCATAACTTACATGGGGTTGACCAAACTTGCAGAAACATGTTTATTTCTGCTGAAAAACACGTTTTGACACTTTCTGCACACTGGGGTTAAGAGCAGAGTGTGTGGGCTCTTCTGAGCCTTGCAGTTACATAGGGATTCAGTTGTCTGAAAAAACGCGTTTATTTCAGGCTGAAAAACACGTTTTGAAAAAAGTGCTGTTACTGCCCCATAACTTACATGGGGTTGACCAAACTTGCAGAAACATGTTTATTTCTGCTGAAAAACACGTTTTAACACTTTCTGCACACTGGGGTTAAGAGCAGAGTGTGTGGGCTCTTCTAAGCCTTGCAGTTACATAGGGATTCAGTTGTCTGAAAAAACGTGTTTATTTCGGGCTGAAAAACACGTTTTGAAAAGTGTACTGTAACTGCCCCATAACTTACATGGGGTTGACCAAACTTGCAGAAACATGTTTATTTCTGCTGAAAAACATGTGTTGACACTTTCTGCACACTGGGGTTAAGAGCTGAGTGTGTGGGCTCTTCTGAGCTTTGCAGTTACATAGGGATTCAGTTGTCTGAAAAAACGCGTTTATTTCGGGCTGAAAAACACGTTTTGAAAAAAGTGCTGTAACTGCCCCATAACTTACATGGGGTTGACCAAACTTGCAGAAACATGTTTATTTCTGCTGAAAAACATGTGTTGACACTCTGTGCACACTGGGGTTAAGAGCTGAGTGTGTGGGCTCTTCTGAGCTTTGCAGTTACATAGGGATTCAGTTGTCTGAAAAAACGCGTTTATTTCGGGCTGAAAAACACGTTTTGAAAAAAGTGCTGTAACTGCCCCATAACTTACATGGGGTTGACCAAACTTGCAGAAACATGTTTATTTCTGCTGAAAAACATGTGTTGACACTTTCTGCACACTGGGGTTAAGAGCAGAGTGTGTGGGCTCTTCTAAGCCTTGCAGTTACATAGGGATTCAGTTGTCTGAAAAAACGTGTTTATTTCGGGCTGAAAAACACGTTTTGAAAAGTGTACTGTAACTGCCCCATAACTTACATGGGGTTGACCAAACTTGCAGAAACATGTTTATTTCTGCTGAAAAACATGTGTTGACACTTTCTGCACACTGGGGTTAAGAGCTGAGTGTGTGGGCTCTTCTGAGCTTTGCAGTTACATAGGGATTCAGTTGTCTGAAAAAAGGCGTTTATTTCGGGCTGAAAAACACGTTTTGAAAAAAGTGCTGTTACTGCCCCATAACTTACATGGGGTCGACCAAACTTGCAGAAACATGTTTATTTCTGCTGAAAAACACGTTTTGAAACTTTCTGCACACTGGGGTTAAGAGCAGAGTGTGTGGGCTCTTCTGAGCCTTGCAGTTACATAGGGATTCAGTTGTCTGAAAAAACGTGTTTATTTCGGGCTGAAAAACACGTTTTGAAAAGTGTACTGTAACTGCCCCATAACTTACATGGGGTTGACCAAACTTGCAGAAACATGTTTATTTCTGCTGAAAAACATGTTTTAACACTTTCTGCACAGTGGGGTTAAGAGCTGAGTGTGTGGGCTCTTCTGAGCTTTGCAGTTACATAGGGATTCAGATGTCTGAAAAAAGGCGTTTATTTCGGGCTGAAAAACACGTTTTGAAAAAAGTGCTGTTACTGCCCCATAACTTACATGGGGTTGACCAAACTTGCAGAAACATGTTTATTTCTGCTGAAAAACACGTTTTGACACTTTCTGCACACTGGGGTTAAGAGCAGAGTGTGTGGGCTCTTCTGAACCTTGCAGTTACATAGGGATTCAGTTGTCTGAAAAAACGTGTTTATTTCGGGCTGAAAAACACGTTTTGAAAAGTGTACTGTAACTGCCCCATAACTTACATGGGGTTGACCAAACTTGCAGAAACATGTTTATTTCTGCTGAAAAACACGTTTTGACACCTTCTGCACACTGGGGTTAAGAGCAGAGTGTGTGGGCTCTTCTGAGCCTTGCAGTTACATAGGGATTCAGTTGTCTGAAAAAACGCGTTTATTTCGGGCTGAAAAAAACGTTTTGAAAAAAGTGCTGTTACTGCCCCATAACTTACATGGGGTTGACCAAACTTGCAGAAACATGTTTATTTCTGCTGAAAAACATGTTTTGACACTTTCTGCACACTGGGGTTAAGAGCTGAGTGTGTGGGTTCTTCTGAGCTTTGCAGTTACATAGGGATTCAGTTGTCTGAAAAAAGGCGTTTATTTCGGGCTGAAAAACACGTTTTGAAAAGTGTACTGTAACTGCCCCATAACTTACATGGGGTTGACCAAACTTGCAGAAACATGTTTATTTCTGCTGAAAAACATGTGTTGACACTTTCTGCACACTGGGGTTAAGAGCTGAGTGTGTGGGCTCTTCTGAGCTTTGCAGTTACATAGGGATTCAGTTGTCTGAAAAAACGCGTTTATTTCGGGCTGAAAAACACGTTTTGAAAAAAGTGCTGTAACTGCCCCATAACTTACATGGGGTTGACCAAACTTCCAGAAACATGTTTATTTCTGCTGAAAAACACGTTTTGACACTTTCTGCACACTGGGGTTAAGAGCAGAGTGTGTGGGCTCTTCTGAGCCTTGCAGTTACATAGGGATTCAGTTGTCTGAAAAAACGTGTTTATTTCGGGCTGAAAAACACGTTTTGAAAAGTGTACTGTAACTGCCCCTTAACTTACATGGGGTTGACCAAACTTGCAGAAACATGTTTATTTCTGCTGAAAAACATGTTTTAACACTTTCTGCACAGTGGGGTTAAGAGCTGAGTGTGTGGGCTCTTCTGAGCTTTGCAGTTACATAGGGATTCAGTTGTCTGAAAAAACGCGTTTATTTCGGGCTGAAAAACACGTTTTGAAAAAAGTGCTGTAACTGCCCCATAACTTACATGGGGTTGACCAAACTTGCAGAAACATGTTTATTTCTGCTGAAAAACATGTTTTGACACTTTCTGCACACTGGGGTTAAGAGCTGAGTGTGTGGGCTCTTCTGAGCTTTGCAGTTACATAGGGATTCAGTTGTCTGAAAAAACGCGTTTATTTCGGGCTGAAAAACACGTTTTGAAAAAAGTGCTGTAACTGCCCCATAACTTACATGGGGTTGACCAAACTTGCAGAAACATGTTTATTTCTGCTGAAAAACATGTGTTGACACTCTCTGCACACTGGGGTTAAGAGCTGAGTGTGTGGGCTCTTCTGAGCTTTGCAGTTACATAGGGATTCAGTTGTCTGAAAAAACGCGTTTATTTCGGGCTGAAAAACACGTTTTGAAAAAAGTGCTGTAACTGCCCCATAACTTACATGGGGTTGACCAAACTTGCAGAAACATGTTTATTTCTGCTGAAAAACATGTGTTGACACTTTCTGCACACTGGGGTTAAGAGCAGAGTGTGTGGGCTCTTCCAAGCCTTGCAGTTACATAGGGATTCAGTTGTCTGAAAAAACGCGTTTATTTCGGGCTGAAAAACACGTTTTGAAAAAAGTGCTGTAACTGCCCCATAACTTACATGGGGTTGACCAAACTTGCAGAAACATGTTTATTTCTGCTGAAAAACATGTGTTGACACTCTCTGCACACTGGGGTTAAGAGCTGAGTGTGTGGGCTCTTCTGAGCTTTGCAGTTACATAGGGATTCAGTTGTCTGAAAAAACGCGTTTATTTCGGGCTGAAAAACACGTTTTGAAAAAAGTGCTGTAACTGCCCCATAACTTACATGGGGTTGACTAAACTTGCAGAAACATGTTTATTTCTGCTGAAAAACATGTGTTGACACTTTCTGCACACTGGGGTTAAGAGCAGAGTGTGTGGGCTCTTCTAAGCCTTGCAGTTACATAGGGATTCAGTTGTCTGAAAAAACGTGTTTATTTCGGGCTGAAAAACACGTTTTGAAAAGTGTACTGTAACTGCCCCATAACTTACATGGGGTTGACCAAACTTGCAGAAACATGTTTATTTCTGCTGAAAAACACGTTTTGACACCTTCTGCACACTGGGGTTAAGAGCAGAGTGTGTGGGCTCTTCTGAGCCTTGCAGTTACATAGGGATTCAGTTGTCTGAAAAAACGCGTTTATTTCGGGCTGAAAAAAACGTTTTGAAAAAAGTGCTGTTACTGCCCCATAACTTACATGGGGTTGACCAAACTTGCAGAAACATGTTTATTTCTGCTGAAAAACATGTTTTGACACTTTCTGCACACTGGGGTTAAGAGCTGAGTGTGTGGGTTCTTCTGAGCTTTGCAGTTACATAGGGATTCAGTTGTCTGAAAAAAGGCGTTTATTTCGGGCTGAAAAACACGTTTTGAAAAGTGTACTGTAACTGCCCCATAACTTACATGGGGTTGACCAAACTTGCAGAAACATGTTTATTTCTGCTGAAAAACATGTGTTGACACTTTCTGCACACTGGGGTTAAGAGCTGAGTGTGTGGGCTCTTCTGAGCTTTGCAGTTACATAGGGATTCAGTTGTCTGAAAAAACGCGTTTATTTCGGGCTGAAAAACACGTTTTGAAAAAAGTGCTGTAACTGCCCCATAACTTACATGGGGTTGACCAAACTTCCAGAAACATGTTTATTTCTGCTGAAAAACACGTTTTGACACTTTCTGCACACTGGGGTTAAGAGCAGAGTGTGTGGGCTCTTCTGAGCCTTGCAGTTACATAGGGATTCAGTTGTCTGAAAAAACGTGTTTATTTCGGGCTGAAAAACACGTTTTGAAAAGTGTACTGTAACTGCCCCATAACTTACATGGGGTTGACCAAACTTGCAGAAACATGTTTATTTCTGCTGAAAAACATGTTTTAACACTTTCTGCACAGTGGGGTTAAGAGCTGAGTGTGTGGGCTCTTCTGAGCTTTGCAGTTACATAGGGATTCAGTTGTCTGAAAAAAGGCGTTTATTTCGGGCTGAAAAACAAGTTTTGAAAAAAGTGCTGTAACTGCCCCATAACTTACATGGGGTTGACCAAACTTGCAGAAACATGTTTATTTCTGCTGAAAAACATGTTTTGACACTTTCTGCACACTGGGGTTAAGAGCTGAGTGTGTGGGCTCTTCTGAGCTTTGCAGTTACATAGGGATTCAGTTGTCTGAAAAAAGGCGTTTATTTCGGGCTGAAAAACACGTTTTGAAAAGTGTACTGTAACTGCCCCATAACTTACATGGGGTTGACCAAACTTGCAGAAACATGTTTATTTCTGCTGAAAAACACGTTTTGACACTTTCTGCACACTGGGGTTAAGAGCAGAGTGTGTGGGCTCTTCTGACCCTTGCAGTTACATAGGGATTCAGTTGTCTGAAAAAAGGCGTTTATTTCGGGCTGAAAAACACGTTTTGAAAAAAGTGCTGTTACTGCCCCATAACTTACATGGGGTTGACCAAACTTGCAGAAACATGTTTATTTCTGCTGAAAAACACGTTTTGACACTTTCTGCACACTGGGGTTAAGAGCAGAGTGTGTGGGCTCTTCTGAGCCTTGCAGTTACATAGGGATTCAGTTGTCTGAAAAAACGCGTTTATTTCGGGCTGAAAAACACGTTTTGAAAAAAGTGCTGTTACTGCCCCATAACTTACATGGGGTTGACCAAACTTGCAGAAACATGTTTATTTCTGCTGAAAAACACGTTTTGACACTTTCTGCACACTGGGGTTAAGAGCAGAGTGTGTGGGCTCTTCTGAGCCTTGCAGTTACATAGGGATTCAGTTGTCTGAAAAAACGCGTTTATTTCAGGCTGAAAAACACGTTTTGAAAAAAGTGCTGTTACTGCCCCATAACTTACATGGGGTTGACCAAACTTGCAGAAACATGTTTATTTCTGCTGAAAAACACGTTTTAACACTTTCTGCACACTGGGGTTAAGAGCAGAGTGTGTGGGCTCTTCTAAGCCTTGCAGTTACATAGGGATTCAGTTGTCTGAAAAAACGTGTTTATTTCGGGCTGAAAAACACGTTTTGAAAAGTGTACTGTAACTGCCCCATAACTTACATGGGGTTGACCAAACTTGCAGAAACATGTTTATTTCTGCTGAAAAACATGTGTTGACACTTTCTGCACACTGGGGTTAAGAGCTGAGTGTGTGGGCTCTTCTGAGCTTTGCAGTTACATAGGGATTCAGTTGTCTGAAAAAACGCGTTTATTTCGGGCTGAAAAACACGTTTTGAAAAAAGTGCTGTAACTGCCCCATAACTTACATGGGGTTGACCAAACTTGCAGAAACATGTTTATTTCTGCTGAAAAACATGTGTTGACACTCTCTGCACACTGGGGTTAAGAGCTGAGTGTGTGGGCTCTTCTGAGCTTTGCAGTTACATAGGGATTCAGTTGTCTGAAAAAACGCGTTTATTTCGGGCTGAAAAACACGTTTTGAAAAAAGTGCTGTAACTGCCCCATAACTTACATGGGGTTGACCAAACTTGCAGAAACATGTTTATTTCTGCTGAAAAACATGTGTTGACACTTTCTGCACACTGGGGTTAAGAGCAGAGTGTGTGGGCTCTTCCAAGCCTTGCAGTTACATAGGGATTCAGTTGTCTGAAAAAACGTGTTTATTTCGGGCTGAAAAACACGTTTTGAAAAGTGTACTGTAACTGCCCCATAACTTACATGGGGTTGACCAAACTTGCAGAAACATGTTTATTTCTGCTGAAAAACACGTTTTGACACCTTCTGCACACTGGGGTTAAGAGCAGAGTGTGTGGGCTCTTCTGAGCCTTGCAGTTACATAGGGATTCAGTTGTCTGAAAAAACGCGTTTATTTCGGGCTGAAAAACACGTTTTGAAAAAAGTGCTGTTACTGCCCCATAACTTACATGGGGTTGACCAAACTTGCAGAAACATGTTTATTTCTGCTGAAAAACATGTTTTGACACTTTCTGCACACTGGGGTTAAGAGCTGAGTGTGTGGGTTCTTCTGAGCTTTGCAGTTACATAGGGATTCAGTTGTCTGAAAAAAGGCGTTTATTTCGGGCTGAAAAACACGTTTTGAAAAGTGTACTGTAACTGCCCCATAACTTACATGGGGTTGACCAAACTTGCAGAAACATGTTTATTTCTGCTGAAAAACATGTGTTGACACTTTCTGCACACTGGGGTTAAGAGCTGAGTGTGTGGGCTCTTCTGAGCTTTGCAGTTACATAGGGATTCAGTTGTCTGAAAAAACGCGTTTATTTCGGGCTGAAAAACACGTTTTGAAAAGTGTACTGTAACTGCCCCATAACTTACATGGGGTTGACCAAACTTGCAGAAACATGTTTATTTCTGCTGAAAAACATGTGTTGACACTTTCTGCACACTGGGGTTAAGAGCAGAGTGTGTGGGCTCTTCTGAGCTTTGCAGTTACATAGGGATTCAGTTGTCTGAAAAAAGGCGTTTATTTCGGGCTGAAAAACACGTTTTGAAAAAAGTGCTGTTACTGCCCCATAACTTACATGGGGTCGACCAAACTTGCAGAAACATGTTTATTTCTGCTGAAAAACACGTTTTGACACTTTCTGCACACTGGGGTTAAGAGCAGAGTGTGTGGGCTCTTCTGAGCCTTGCAGTTACATAGGGATTCAGTTGTCTGAAAAAACGTGTTTATTTCGGGCTGAAAAACACGTTTTGAAAAGTGTACTGTAACTGCCCCATAACTTACATGGGGTTGACCAAACTTGCAGAAACATGTTTATTTCTGCTGAAAAACATGTTTTAACACTTTCTGCACAGTAGGGTTAAGAGCTAAGTGTGTGGGCTCTTCTGAGCTTTGCAGTTACATAGGGATTCAGATGTCAGAAAAAAGGCGTTTATTTCGGGCTGAAAAACACGTTTTGAAAAAAGTGCTGTTACTGCCCCATAACTTACATGGGGTTGACCAAACTTGCAGAAACATGTTTATTTCTGCTGAAAAACACGTTTTGACACTTTCTGCACACTGGGGTTAAGAGCAGAGTGTGTGGGCTCTTCTGAACCTTGCAGTTACATAGGGATTCAGTTGTCTGAAAAAACGTGTTTATTTCGGGCTGAAAAACACGTTTTGAAAAAAGTGCTGTTACTGCCCCATAACTTACATGGGGTTGACCAAACTTGCAGAAACATGTTTATTTCTGCTGAAAAACATGTTTTGACACTTTCTGCACACTGGGGTTAAGAGCTGAGTGTGTGGGCTCTTCTGAGCTTTGCAGTTACATAGTGATTCAGTTGTCTGAAAAAAGGCGTTTATTTCGGGCTGAAAAACACGTTTTGAAAAAAGTGCTGTTACTGCCCCATAACTTACATGGGGTTGACCAAACTTGCAGAAACATGTTTATTTCTGCTGAAAAACACGTTTTGACACTTTCTGCACACTGGGGTTAAGAGCAGAGTGTGTGGGCTCTTCTGAGCCTTGCAGTTACATAGGGATTCAGTTGTCTGAAAAAACGCGTTTATTTCGGGCTGAAAAACACGTTTTGAAAAAAGTGCTGTTACTGCCCCATAACTTACATGGGGTTGACCAAACTTGCAGAAACATGTTTATTTCTGCTGAAAAACACGTTTTAACACTTTCTGCACACTGGGGTTAAGAGCAGAGTGTGTGGGCTCTTCTGAGCCTTGCAGTTACATAGGGATTCAGTTGTCTGAAAAAACGTGTTTATTTCGGGCTGAAAAACACGTTTTGAAAAGTGTACTGTAACTGCCCCATAACTTACATGGGGTTGACCAAACTTGCAGAAACATGTTTATTTCTGCTGAAAAACATGTGTTGACACTTTCTGCACACTGGGGTTAAGAGCTGAGTGTGTGGGCTCTTCTGAGCTTTGCAGTTACATAGGGATTCAGTTGTCTGAAAAAACGCGTTTATTTCGGGCTGAAAAACACGTTTTGAAAAAAGTGCTGTAACTGCCCCATAACTTACATGGGGTTGACCAAACTTGCAGAAACATGTTTATTTCTGCTGAAAAACACGTGTTGACACTCTCTGCACACTGGGGTTAAGAGCTGAGTGTGTGGGCTCTTCTGAGCTTTGCAGTTACATAGGGATTCAGTTGTCTGAAAAAACGCGTTTATTTCGGGCTGAAAAACACGTTTTGAAAAAAGTGCTGTAACTGCCCCATAACTTACATGGGGTTGACCAAACTTGCAGAAACATGTTTATTTCTGCTGAAAAACATGTGTTGACACTTTCTGCACACTGGGGTTAAGAGCAGAGTGTGTGGGCTCTTTTTAAGCCTTGCAGTTACATAGGGATTCAGTTGTCTGAAAAAACGTGTTTATTTCGGGCTGAAAAACACGTTTTGAAAAGTGTACTGTAACTGCCCCATAACTTACATGGGGTTGACCAAACTTGCAGAAACATGTTTATTTCTGCTGAAAAACATGTGTTGACACTTTCTGCACACTGGGGTTAAGAGCTGAGTGTGTGGGCTCTTCTGAGCTTTGCAGTTACATAGGGATTCAGTTGTCTGAAAAAAGGCGTTTATTTCGGGCTGAAAAACACGTTTTGAAAAAAGTGCTGTTACTGCCCCATAACTTACATGGGGTCGACCAAACTTGCAGAAACATGTTTATTTCTGCTGAAAAACACGTTTTGACACTTTCTGCACACTGGGGTTAAGAGCAGAGTGTGTGGGCTCTTCTAAGCCTTGCAGTTACATAGGGATTCAGTTGTCTGAAAAAACGTGTTTATTTCGGGCTGAAAAACACGTTTTGAAAAGTGTACTGTAACTGCCCCATAACTTACATGGGGTTGACCAAACTTGCAGAAACATGTTTATTTCTGCTGAAAAACATGTGTTGACACTTTCTGCACACTGGGGTTAAGAGCTGAGTGTGTGGGCTCTTCTGAGCTTTGCAGTTACATAGGGATTCAGTTGTCTGAAAAAACGCGTTTATTTCGGGCTGAAAAACACGTTTTGAAAAAAGTGCTGTAACTGCCCCATAACTTACATGGGGTTGACCAAACTTGCAGAAACATGTTTATTTCTGCTGAAAAACATGTGTTGACACTCTCTGCACACTGGGGTTAAGAGCTGAGTGTGTGGGCTCTTCTGAGCTTTGCAGTTACATAGGGATTCAGTTGTCTGAAAAAACGCGTTTATTTCGGGCTGAAAAACACGTTTTGAAAAAAGTGCTGTAACTGCCCCATAACTTACATGGGGTTGACCAAACTTGCAGAAACATGTTTATTTCTGCTGAAAAACATGTGTTGACACTTTCTGCACACTGGGGTTAAGAGCAGAGTGTGTGGGCTCTTCCAAGCCTTGCAGTTACATAGGGATTCAGTTGTCTGAAAAAACGTGTTTATTTCGGGCTGAAAAACACGTTTTGAAAAGTGTACTGTAACTGCCCCATAACTTACATGGGGTTGACCAAACTTGCAGAAACATGTTTATTTCTGCTGAAAAACACGTTTTGACACCTTCTGCACACTGGGGTTAAGAGCAGAGTGTGTGGGCTCTTCTGAGCCTTGCAGTTACATAGGGATTCAGTTGTCTGAAAAAACGCGTTTATTTCGGGCTGAAAAACACGTTTTGAAAAAAGTGCTGTTACTGCCCCATAACTTACATGGGGTTGACCAAACTTGCAGAAACATGTTTATTTCTGCTGAAAAACATGTTTTGACACTTTCTGCACACTGGGGTTAAGAGCTGAGTGTGTGGGTTCTTCTGAGCTTTGCAGTTACATAGGGATTCAGTTGTCTGAAAAAAGGCGTTTATTTCGGGCTGAAAAACACGTTTTGAAAAGTGTACTGTAACTGCCCCATAACTTACATGGGGTTGACCAAACTTGCAGAAACATGTTTATTTCTGCTGAAAAACATGTGTTGACACTTTCTGCACACTGGGGTTAAGAGCTGAGTGTGTGGGCTCTTCTGAGCTTTGCAGTTACATAGGGATTCAGTTGTCTGAAAAAACGCGTTTATTTCGGGCTGAAAAACACGTTTTGAAAAGTGTACTGTAACTGCCCCATAACTTACATGGGGTTGACCAAACTTGCAGAAACATGTTTATTTCTGCTGAAAAACATGTGTTGACACTTTCTGCACACTGGGGTTAAGAGCAGAGTGTGTGGGCTCTTCTGAGCTTTGCAGTTACATAGGGATTCAGTTGTCTGAAAAAAGGCGTTTATTTCGGGCTGAAAAACACGTTTTGAAAAAAGTGCTGTTACTGCCCCATAACTTACATGGGGTCGACCAAACTTGCAGAAACATGTTTATTTCTGCTGAAAAACACGTTTTGACACTTTCTGCACACTGGGGTTAAGAGCAGAGTGTGTGGGCTCTTCTGAGCCTTGCAGTTACATAGGGATTCAGTTGTCTGAAAAAACGTGTTTATTTCGGGCTGAAAAACACGTTTTGAAAAGTGTACTGTAACTGCCCCATAACTTACATGGGGTTGACCAAACTTGCAGAAACATGTTTATTTCTGCTGAAAAACATGTTTTAACACTTTCTGCACAGTAGGGTTAAGAGCTAAGTGTGTGGGCTCTTCTGAGCTTTGCAGTTACATAGGGATTCAGATGTCTGAAAAAAGGCGTTTATTTCGGGCTGAAAAACACGTTTTGAAAAAAGTGCTGTTACTGCCCCATAACTTACATGGGGTTGACCAAACTTGCAGAAACATGTTTATTTCTGCTGAAAAACACGTTTTGACACTTTCTGCACACTGGGGTTAAGAGCAGAGTGTGTGGGCTCTTCTGAACCTTGCAGTTACATAGGGATTCAGTTGTCTGAAAAAACGTGTTTATTTCGGGCTGAAAAACACGTTTTGAAAAAAGTGCTGTTACTGCCCCATAACTTACATGGGGTTGACCAAACTTGCAGAAACATGTTTATTTCTGCTGAAAAACATGTTTTGACACTTTCTGCACACTGGGGTTAAGAGCTGAGTGTGTGGGCTCTTCTGAGCTTTGCAGTTACATAGTGATTCAGTTGTCTGAAAAAAGGCGTTTATTTCGGGCTGAAAAACACGTTTTGAAAAAAGTGCTGTTACTGCCCCATAACTTACATGGGGTTGACCAAACTTGCAGAAACATGTTTATTTCTGCTGAAAAACACGTTTTGACACTTTCTGCACACTGGGGTTAAGAGCAGAGTGTGTGGGCTCTTCTGAGCCTTGCAGTTACATAGGGATTCAGTTGTCTGAAAAAACGCGTTTATTTCGGGCTGAAAAACACGTTTTGAAAAAAGTGCTGTTACTGCCCCATAACTTACATGGGGTTGACCAAACTTGCAGAAACATGTTTATTTCTGCTGAAAAACACGTTTTAACACTTTCTGCACACTGGGGTTAAGAGCAGAGTGTGTGGGCTCTTCTGAGCCTTGCAGTTACATAGGGATTCAGTTGTCTGAAAAAACGTGTTTATTTCGGGCTGAAAAACACGTTTTGAAAAGTGTACTGTAACTGCCCCATAACTTACATGGGGTTGACCAAACTTGCAGAAACATGTTTATTTCTGCTGAAAAACATGTGTTGACACTTTCTGCACACTGGGGTTAAGAGCTGAGTGTGTGGGCTCTTCTGAGCTTTGCAGTTACATAGGGATTCAGTTGTCTGAAAAAACGCGTTTATTTCGGGCTGAAAAACACGTTTTGAAAAAAGTGCTGTAACTGCCCCATAACTTACATGGGGTTGACCAAACTTGCAGAAACATGTTTATTTCTGCTGAAAAACACGTGTTGACACTCTCTGCACACTGGGGTTAAGAGCTGAGTGTGTGGGCTCTTCTGAGCTTTGCAGTTACATAGGGATTCAGTTGTCTGAAAAAACGCGTTTATTTCGGGCTGAAAAACACGTTTTGAAAAAAGTGCTGTAACTGCCCCATAACTTACATGGGGTTGACCAAACTTGCAGAAACATGTTTATTTCTGCTGAAAAACATGTGTTGACACTTTCTGCACACTGGGGTTAAGAGCAGAGTGTGTGGGCTCTTTTTAAGCCTTGCAGTTACATAGGGATTCAGTTGTCTGAAAAAACGTGTTTATTTCGGGCTGAAAAACACGTTTTGAAAAGTGTACTGTAACTGCCCCATAACTTACATGGGGTTGACCAAACTTGCAGAAACATGTTTATTTCTGCTGAAAAACATGTGTTGACACTTTCTGCACACTGGGGTTAAGAGCTGAGTGTGTGGGCTCTTCTGAGCTTTGCAGTTACATAGGGATTCAGTTGTCTGAAAAAAGGCGTTTATTTCGGGCTGAAAAACACGTTTTGAAAAAAGTGCTGTTACTGCCCCATAACTTACATGGGGTTGACCAAACTTGCAGAAACATGTTTATTTCTGCTGAAAAACATGTGTTGACACTTTCTGCACACTGGGGTTAAGAGCTGAGTGTGTGGGCTCTTCTGAGCTTTGCAGTTACATAGGGATTCAGTTGTCTGAAAAAACGCGTTTATTTCGGGCTGAAAAACACGTTTTGAAAAGTGTACTGTAACTGCCCCATAACTTACATGGGGTTGACCAAACTTGCAGAAACATGTTTATTTCTGCTGAAAAACATGTGTTGACACTTTCTGCACACTGGGGTTAAGAGCAGAGTGTGTGGGCTCTTCTGAGCTTTGCAGTTACATAGGGATTCAGTTGTCTGAAAAAAGGCGTTTATTTCGGGCTGAAAAACACGTTTTGAAAAAAGTGCTGTTACTGCCCCATAACTTACATGGGGTCGACCAAACTTGCAGAAACATGTTTATTTCTGCTGAAAAACACGTTTTGACACTTTCTGCACACTGGGGTTAAGAGCAGAGTGTGTGGGCTCTTCTGAGCCTTGCAGTTACATAGGGATTCAGTTGTCTGAAAAAACGTGTTTATTTCGGGCTGAAAAACACGTTTTGAAAAGTGTACTGTAACTGCCCCATAACTTACATGGGGTTGACCAAACTTGCAGAAACATGTTTATTTCTGCTGAAAAACATGTTTTAACACTTTCTGCACAGTAGGGTTAAGAGCTAAGTGTGTGGGCTCTTCTGAGCTTTGCAGTTACATAGGGATTCAGATGTCTGAAAAAAGGCGTTTATTTCGGGCTGAAAAACACGTTTTGAAAAAAGTGCTGTTACTGCCCCATAACTTACATGGGGTTGACCAAACTTGCAGAAACATGTTTATTTCTGCTGAAAAACACGTTTTGACACTTTCTGCACACTGGGGTTAAGAGCAGAGTGTGTGGGCTCTTCTGAACCTTGCAGTTACATAGGGATTCAGTTGTCTGAAAAAACGTGTTTATTTCGGGCTGAAAAACACGTTTTGAAAAAAGTGCTGTTACTGCCCCATAACTTACATGGGGTTGACCAAACTTGCAGAAACATGTTTATTTCTGCTGAAAAACATGTTTTGACACTTTCTGCACACTGGGGTTAAGAGCTGAGTGTGTGGGCTCTTCTGAGCTTTGCAGTTACATAGTGATTCAGTTGTCTGAAAAAAGGCGTTTATTTCGGGCTGAAAAACACGTTTTGAAAAAAGTGCTGTTACTGCCCCATAACTTACATGGGGTTGACCAAACTTGCAGAAACATGTTTATTTCTGCTGAAAAACACGTTTTGACACTTTCTGCACACTGGGGTTAAGAGCAGAGTGTGTGGGCTCTTCTGAGCCTTGCAGTTACATAGGGATTCAGTTGTCTGAAAAAACGCGTTTATTTCGGGCTGAAAAACACGTTTTGAAAAAAGTGCTGTTACTGCCCCATAACTTACATGGGGTTGACCAAACTTGCAGAAACATGTTTATTTCTGCTGAAAAACACGTTTTAACACTTTCTGCACACTGGGGTTAAGAGCAGAGTGTGTGGGCTCTTCTGAGCCTTGCAGTTACATAGGGATTCAGTTGTCTGAAAAAACGTGTTTATTTCGGGCTGAAAAACACGTTTTGAAAAGTGTACTGTAACTGCCCCATAACTTACATGGGGTTGACCAACTTGCAGAAACATGTTTATTTCTGCTGAAAAACATGTGTTTGACACTTTCTGCACACTGGGGTTAAGAGCTGAGTGTGTGGGCTCTTCTGAGCTTTGCAGTTACATAGGGATTCAGTTGTCTGAAAAAACGCGTTTATTTCGGGCTGAAAAACACGTTTTGAAAAAAGTGCTGTAACTGCCCCATAACTTACATGGGGTTGACCAAACTTGCAGAAACATGTTTATTTCTGCTGAAAAACACGTGTTGACACTCTCTGCACACTGGGGTTAAGAGCTGAGTGTGTGGGCTCTTCTGAGCTTTGCAGTTACATAGGGATTCAGTTGTCTGAAAAAACGCGTTATTTCGGGCTGAAAAACACGTTTTGAAAAAAGTGCTGTAACTGCCCATAACTTACATGGGGTTGACCAAACTTGCAGAAACATGTTTATTTCTGCTGAAAAACATGTGTTGACACTTTCTGCACACTGGGGTTAAGAGCAGAGTGTGTGGGCTCTTTTTAAGCCTTGCAGTTACATAGGGATTCAGTTGTCTGAAAAAACGTGTTTATTTCGGGCTGAAAAACACGTTTTGAAAAGTGTACTGTAACTGCCCCATAACTTACATGGGGTTGACCAAACTTGCAGAAACATGTTTATTTCTGCTGAAAAACATGTGTTGACACTTTCTGCACACTGGGGTTAAGAGCTGAGTGTGTGGGCTCTTCTGAGCTTTGCAGTTACATAGGGATTCAGTTGTCTGAAAAAAGGCGTTTATTTCGGGCTGAAAAACACGTTTTGAAAAAAGTGCTGTTACTGCCCCATAACTTACATGGGGTCGACCAAACTTGCAGAAACATGTTTATTTCTGCTGAAAAACACGTTTTGACACTTTCTGCACACTGGGGTTAAGAGCAGAGTGTGTGGGCTCTTCTGAGCCTTGCAGTTACATAGGGATTCAGTTGTCTGAAAAAACGTGTTTATTTCGGGCTGAAAAACACGTTTTGAAAAGTGTACTGTAACTGCCCCATAACTTACATGGGGTTGACCAAACTTGCAGAAACATGTTTATTTCTGCTGAAAAACATGTTTTAACACTTTCTGCACAGTGGGGTTAAGAGCTGAGTGTGTGGGCTCTTCTGAGCTTTGCAGTTACATAGGGATTCAGATGTCTGAAAAAAGGCGTTTATTTCGGGCTGAAAAACACGTTTTGAAAAAAGTGCTGTTACTGCCCCATAACTTACATGGGGTTGACCAAACTTGCAGAAACATGTTTATTTCTGCTGAAAAACATGTTTTGACACTTTCTGCACACTGGGGTTAAGAGCTGAGTGTGTGGGCTCTTCTGAGCTTTGCAGTTACATAGGGATTCAGTTGTCTGAAAAAACGCGTTTATTTCGGGCTGAAAAACACGTTTTGAAAAAAGTGCTGTTACTGCCCCATAACTTACATGGGGTTGACCAAACTTGCAGAAACATGTTTATTTCTGCTGAAAAACACGTTTTAACACTTTCTGCACACTGGGGTTAAGAGCAGAGTGTGTGGGCTCTTCTGAGCCTTGCAGTTACATAGGGATTCAGTTGTCTGAAAAAACGCGTTTATTTCGGGCTGAAAAACACGTTTTGAAAAAAGTGCTGTTACTGCCCCATAACTTACATGGGGTTGACCAAACTTGCAGAAACATGTTTATTTCTGCTGAAAAACACGTTTTAACACTTTCTGCACACTGGGGTTAAGAGCAGAGTGTGTGGGCTCTTCTGAGCCTTGCAGTTACATAGGGATTCAGTTGTCTGAAAAAACGTGTTTATTTCGGGCTGAAAAACACGTTTTGAAAAGTGTACTGTAACTGCCCCATAACTTACATGGGGTTGACCAAACTTGCAGAAACATGTTTATTTCTGCTGAAAAACATGTGTTGACACTTTCTGCACACTGGGGTTAAGAGCTGAGTGTGTGGGCTCTTCTGAGCTTTGCAGTTACATAGGGATTCAGTTGTCTGAAAAAACGCGTTTATTTCGGGCTGAAAAACACGTTTTGAAAAAAGTGCTGTAACTGCCCCATAACTTACATGGGGTTGACCAAACTTGCAGAAACATGTTTATTTCTGCTGAAAAACATGTGTTGACACTCTCTGCACACTGGGGTTAAGAGCTGAGTGTGTGGGCTCTTCTGAGCTTTGCAGTTACATAGGGATTCAGTTGTCTGAAAAAACGTGTTTATTTCGGGCTGAAAAACACGTTTTGAAAAAAGTGCTGTTACTGCCCCATAACTTACATGGGGTTGACCAAACTTGCAGAAACATGTTTATTTCTGCTGAAAAACATGTTTTGACACTTTCTGCACACTGGGGTTAAGAGCTGAGTGTGTGGGCTCTTCTGAGCTTTGCAGTTACATAGTGATTCAGTTGTCTGAAAAAAGGCGTTTATTTCGGGCTGAAAAACACGTTTTGAAAAAAGTGCTGTTACTGCCCCATAACTTACATGGGGTTGACCAAACTTGCAGAAACATGTTTATTTCTGCTGAAAAACACGTTTTGACACTTTCTGCACACTGGGGTTAAGAGCAGAGTGTGTGGGCTCTTCTGAGCCTTGCAGTTACATAGGGATTCAGTTGTCTGAAAAAACGCGTTTATTTCGGGCTGAAAAACACGTTTTGAAAAAAGTGCTGTTACTGCCCCATAACTTACATGGGGTTGACCAAACTTGCAGAAACATGTTTATTACTGCTGAAAAACACGTTTTAACACTTTCTGCACACTGGGGTTAAGAGCAGAGTGTGTGGGCTCTTCTGAGCCTTGCAGTTACATAGGGATTCAGTTGTCTGAAAAAACGTGTTTATTTCGGGCTGAAAAACACGTTTTGAAAAGTGTACTGTAACTGCCCCATAACTTACATGGGGTTGACCAAACTTGCAGAAACATGTTTATTTCTGCTGAAAAACATGTGTTGACACTTTCTGCACACTGGGGTTAAGAGCTGAGTGTGTGGGCTCTTCTGAGCTTTGCAGTTACATAGGGATTCAGTTGTCTGAAAAAACGCGTTTATTTCGGGCTGAAAAACACGTTTTGAAAAAAGTGCTGTAACTGCCCCATAACTTACATGGGGTTGACCAAACTTGCAGAAACATGTTTATTTCTGCTGAAAAACATGTGTTGACACTTTCTGCACACTGGGGTTAAGAGCTGAGTGTGTGGGCTCTTCTGAGCTTTGCAGTTACATAGGGATTCAGTTGTCTGAAAAAAGGCGTTTATTTCGGGCTGAAAAACACGTTTTGAAAAAAGTGCTGTTACTGCCCCATAACTTACATGGGGTCGACCAAACTTGCAGAAACATGTTTATTTCTGCTGAAAAACACGTTTTGACACTTTCTGCACACTGGGGTTAAGAGCAGAGTGTGTGGGCTCTTCTGAGCCTTGCAGTTACATAGGGATTCAGTTGTCTGAAAAAACGTGTTTATTTCGGGCTGAAAAACACGTTTTGAAAAAAGTGCTGTAACTGCCCCATAACTTACATGGGGTTGACCAAACTTGCAGAAACATGTTTATTTCTGCTGAAAAACATGTGTTGACACTCTCTGCACACTGGGGTTAAGAGCTGAGTGTGTGGGCTCTTCTGAGCTTTGCAGTTACATAGGGATTCAGTTGTCTGAAAAAACGCGTTTATTTCGGGCTGAAAAACACGTTTTGAAAAAAGTGCTGTAACTGCCCCATAACTTACATGGGGTTGACCAAACTTGCAGAAACATGTTTATTTCTGCTGAAAAACATGTGTTGACACTTTCTGCACACTGGGGTTAAGAGCAGAGTGTGTGGGCTCTTCCAAGCCTTGCAGTTACATAGGGATTCAGTTGTCTGAAAAAACGTGTTTATTTCGGGCTGAAAAACACGTTTTGAAAAGTGTACTGTAACTGCCCCATAACTTACATGGGGTTGACCAAACTTGCAGAAACATGTTTATTTCTGCTGAAAAACACGTTTTGACACCTTCTGCACACTGGGGTTAAGAGCAGAGTGTGTGGGCTCTTCTGAGCCTTGCAGTTACATAGGGATTCAGTTGTCTGAAAAAACGCGTTTATTTCGGGCTGAAAAACACGTTTTGAAAAAAGTGCTGTTACTGCCCCATAACTTACATGGGGTTGACCAAACTTGCAGAAACATGTTTATTTCTGCTGAAAAACATGTTTTGACACTTTCTGCACACTGGGGTTAAGAGCTGAGTGTGTGGGTTCTTCTGAGCTTTGCAGTTACATAGGGATTCAGTTGTCTGAAAAAAGGCTTTTATTTCGGGCTGAAAAACACGTTTTGAAAAGTGTACTGTAACTGCCCCATAACTTACATGGGGTTGACCAAACTTGCAGAAACATGTTTATTTCTGCTGAAAAACATGTGTTGACACTTTCTGCACACTGGGGTTAAGAGCTGAGTGTGTGGGCTCTTCTGAGCTTTGCAGTTACATAGGGATTCAGTTGTCTGAAAAAACGCGTTTATTTCGGGCTGAAAAACACGTTTTGAAAAGTGTACTGTAACTGCCCCATAACTTACATGGGGTTGACCAAACTTGCAGAAACATGTTTATTTCTGCTGAAAAACATGTGTTGACACTTTCTGCACACTGGGGTTAAGAGCAGAGTGTGTGGGCTCTTCTGAGCTTTGCAGTTACATAGGGATTCAGTTGTCTGAAAAAAGGCGTTTATTTCGGGCTGAAAAACACGTTTTGAAAAAAGTGCTGTTACTGCCCCATAACTTACATGGGGTCGACCAAACTTGCAGAAACATGTTTATTTCTGCTGAAAAACACGTTTTGACACTTTCTGCACACTGGGGTTAAGAGCAGAGTGTGTGGGCTCTTCTGAGCCTTGCAGTTACATAGGGATTCAGTTGTCTGAAAAAACGTGTTTATTTCGGGCTGAAAAACACGTTTTGAAAAGTGTACTGTAACTGCCCCATAACTTACATGGGGTTGACCAAACTTGCAGAAACATGTTTATTTCTGCTGAAAAACATGTTTTAACACTTTCTGCACAGTAGGGTTAAGAGCTAAGTGTGTGGGCTCTTCTGAGCTTTGCAGTTACATAGGGATTCAGATGTCTGAAAAAAGGCGTTTATTTCGGGCTGAAAAACACGTTTTGAAAAAAGTGCTGTTACTGCCCCATAACTTACATGGGGTTGACCAAACTTGCAGAAACATGTTTATTTCTGCTGAAAAACACGTTTTGACACTTTCTGCACACTGGGGTTAAGAGCAGAGTGTGTGGGCTCTTCTGAGCCTTGCAGTTACATAGGGATTCAGTTGTCTGAAAAAACGTGTTTATTTCGGGCTGAAAAACACGTTTTGAAAAGTGTACTGTAACTGCCCCATAACTTACATGGGGTTGACCAAACTTGCAGAAACATGTTTATTTCTGCTGAAAAACATGTGTTGACACTTTCTGCACACTGGGGTTAAGAGCTGAGTGTGTGGGCTCTTCTGAGCTTTGCAGTTACATAGGGATTCAGTTGTCTGAAAAAACGCGTTTATTTCGGGCTGAAAAACACGTTTTGAAAAAAGTGCTGTAACTGCCCCATAACTTACATGGGGTTGACCAAACTTGCAGAAACATGTTTATTTCTGCTGAAAAACACGTGTTGACACTCTCTGCACACTGGGGTTAAGAGCTGAGTGTGTGGGCTCTTCTGAGCTTTGCAGTTACATAGGGATTCAGTTGTCTGAAAAAAACGCGTTTATTTCGGGCTGAAAAACACGTTTTGAAAAAAGTGCTGTAACTGCCCCATAACTTACATGGGGTTGACCAAACTTGCAGAAACATGTTTATTTCTGCTGAAAACATGTGTTGACACTTTCTGCACACTGGGGTTAAGAGCAGAGTGTGTGGGCTCTTTTTAAGCCTTGCAGTTACATAGGGATTCAGTTGTCTGAAAAAACGTGTTTATTTCGGGCTGAAAAACACGTTTTGAAAAGTGTACTGTAACTGCCCCATAACTTACATGGGGTTGACCAAACTTGCAGAAACATGTTTATTTCTGCTGAAAAACATGTGTTGACACTTTCTGCACACTGGGGTTAAGAGCTGAGTGTGTGGGCTCTTCTGAGCTTTGCAGTTACATAGGGATTCAGTTGTCTGAAAAAAGGCGTTTATTTCGGGCTGAAAAACACGTTTTGAAAAAAGTGCTGTTACTGCCCCATAACTTACATGGGGTCGACCAAACTTGCAGAAACATGTTTATTTCTGCTGAAAAACACGTTTTGACACTTTCTGCACACTGGGGTTAAGAGCAGAGTGTGTGGGCTCTTCTGAGCCTTGCAGTTACATAGGGATTCAGTTGTCTGAAAAAACGTGTTTATTTCGGGCTGAAAAACACGTTTTGAAAAGTGTACTGTAACTGCCCCATAACTTACATGGGGTTGACCAAACTTGCAGAAACATGTTTATTTCTGCTGAAAAACATGTTTTAACACTTTCTGCACAGTGGGGTTAAGAGCTGAGTGTGTGGGCTCTTCTGAGCTTTGCAGTTACATAGGGATTCAGATGTCTGAAAAAAGGCGTTTATTTCGGGCTGAAAAACACGTTTTGAAAAAAGTGCTGTTACTGCCCCATAACTTACATGGGGTTGACCAAACTTGCAGAAACATGTTTATTTCTGCTGAAAAACATGTTTTGACACTTTCTGCACACTGGGGTTAAGAGCTGAGTGTGTGGGCTCTTCTGAGCTTTGCAGTTACATAGGGATTCAGTTGTCTGAAAAAACGCGTTTATTTCGGGCTGAAAAACACGTTTTGAAAAAAGTGCTGTTACTGCCCCATAACTTACATGGGGTTGACCAAACTTGCAGAAACATGTTTATTTCTGCTGAAAAACACGTTTTAACACTTTCTGCACACTGGGGTTAAGAGCAGAGTGTGTGGGCTCTTCTGAGCCTTGCAGTTACATAGGGATTCAGTTGTCTGAAAAAACGCGTTTATTTCGGGCTGAAAAACACGTTTTGAAAAAAGTGCTGTTACTGCCCCATAACTTACATGGGGTTGACCAAACTTGCAGAAACATGTTTATTTCTGCTGAAAAACACGTTTTAACACTTTCTGCACACTGGGGTTAAGAGCAGAGTGTGTGGGCTCTTCTGAGCCTTGCAGTTACATAGGGATTCAGTTGTCTGAAAAAACGTGTTTATTTCGGGCTGAAAAACACGTTTTGAAAAGTGTACTGTAACTGCCCCATAACTTACATGGGGTTGACCAAACTTGCAGAAACATGTTTATTTCTGCTGAAAAACATGTGTTGACACTTTCTGCACACTGGGGTTAAGAGCTGAGTGTGTGGGCTCTTCTGAGCTTTGCAGTTACATAGGGATTCAGTTGTCTGAAAAAACGCGTTTATTTCGGGCTGAAAAACACGTTTTGAAAAAAGTGCTGTAACTGCCCCATAACTTACATGGGGTTGACCAAACTTGCAGAAACATGTTTATTTCTGCTGAAAAACATGTGTTGACACTCTCTGCACACTGGGGTTAAGAGCTGAGTGTGTGGGCTCTTCTGAGCTTTGCAGTTACATAGGGATTCAGTTGTCTGAAAAAACGTGTTTATTTCGGGCTGAAAAACACGTTTTGAAAAAAGTGCTGTTACTGCCCCATAACTTACATGGGGTTGACCAAACTTGCAGAAACATGTTTATTTCTGCTGAAAAACATGTTTTTGACACTTTCTGCACACTGGGGTTAAGAGCTGAGTGTGTGGGCTCTTCTGAGCTTTGCAGTTACATAGTGATTCAGTTGTCTGAAAAAAGGCGTTTATTTCGGGCTGAAAAACACGTTTTGAAAAAAGTGCTGTTACTGCCCCATAACTTACATGGGGTTGACCAAACTTGCAGAAACATGTTTATTTCTGCTGAAAAACACGTTTTGACACTTTCTGCACACTGGGGTTAAGAGCAGAGTGTGTGGGCTCTTCTGAGCCTTGCAGTTACATAGGGATTCAGTTGTCTGAAAAAACGCGTTTATTTCGGGCTGAAAAACACGTTTTGAAAAAAGTGCTGTTACTGCCCCATAACTTACATGGGGTTGACCAAACTTGCAGAAACATGTTTATTACTGCTGAAAAACACGTTTTAACACTTTCTGCACACTGGGGTTAAGAGCAGAGTGTGTGGGCTCTTCTGAGCCTTGCAGTTACATAGGGATTCAGTTGTCTGAAAAAACGTGTTTATTTCGGGCTGAAAAAACACGTTTTGAAAAGTGTACTGTAACTGCCCCATAACTTACATGGGGTTGACCAAACTTGCAGAAACATGTTTATTTCTGCTGAAAAACATGTGTTGACACTTTCTGCACACTGGGGTTAAGAGCTGAGTGTGTGGGCTCTTCTGAGCTTTGCAGTTACATAGGGATTCAGTTGTCTGAAAAAACGCGTTTATTTCGGGCTGAAAAACACGTTTTGAAAAAAGTGCTGTAACTGCCCCATAACTTACATGGGGTTGACCAAACTTGCAGAAACATGTTTATTTCTGCTGAAAAACATGTGTTGACACTTTCTGCACACTGGGGTTAAGAGCTGAGTGTGTGGGCTCTTCTGAGCTTTGCAGTTACATAGGGATTCAGTTGTCTGAAAAAAGGCGTTTATTTCGGGCTGAAAAACACGTTTTGAAAAAAGTGCTGTTACTGCCCCATAACTTACATGGGGTCGACCAAACTTGCAGAAACATGTTTATTTCTGCTGAAAAACACGTTTTGACACTTTCTGCACACTGGGGTTAAGAGCAGAGTGTGTGGGCTCTTCTGAGCCTTGCAGTTACATAGGGATTCAGTTGTCTGAAAAAACGTGTTTATTTCGGGCTGAAAAACACGTTTTGAAAAAAGTGCTGTAACTGCCCCATAACTTACATGGGGTTGACCAAACTTGCAGAAACATGTTTATTTCTGCTGAAAAACATGTGTTGACACTCTCTGCACACTGGGGTTAAGAGCTGAGTGTGTGGGCTCTTCTGAGCTTTGCAGTTACATAGGGATTCAGTTGTCTGAAAAAACGCGTTTATTTCGGGCTGAAAAACACGTTTTGAAAAAAGTGCTGTAACTGCCCCATAACTTACATGGGGTTGACCAAACTTGCAGAAACATGTTTATTTCTGCTGAAAAACATGTGTTGACACTTTCTGCACACTGGGGTTAAGAGCAGAGTGTGTGGGCTCTTCCAAGCCTTGCAGTTACATAGGGATTCAGTTGTCTGAAAAAACGTGTTTATTTCGGGCTGAAAAACACGTTTTGAAAAGTGTACTGTAACTGCCCCATAACTTACATGGGGTTGACCAAACTTGCAGAAACATGTTTATTTCTGCTGAAAAACACGTTTTGACACCTTCTGCACACTGGGGTTAAGAGCAGAGTGTGTGGGCTCTTCTGAGCCTTGCAGTTACATAGGGATTCAGTTGTCTGAAAAAACGCGTTTATTTCGGGCTGAAAAACACGTTTTGAAAAAAGTGCTGTTACTGCCCCATAACTTACATGGGGTTGACCAAACTTGCAGAAACATGTTTATTTCTGCTGAAAAACATGTTTTGACACTTTCTGCACACTGGGGTTAAGAGCTGAGTGTGTGGG